>NW_009953647.1:1214755-1224365 GCF_000747805.2 Chaetura pelagica | reverse complement strand
AGGGAGAAAGGGAACAGAGAGAGAGAGAGAGTGTGAGCAGGGCTGGAGAGCAGACCCAGGCAGGGACAGCAGGTCCCAGAGCTGCCCAACAGCTCCCAGCCCAGCAGCACAGGGGACACAATTTGGGCGACACAATGTGGGGGACAGAGGGGCTGTTTCCTGCAGCCTCTGCAGTGGCTGGGGCAGCCGGGCCATGCCAGGGCTGCACAGGGCAGGGCATGCAGCAAGGGCAGCAAGGGGGGAGACGGGGAAGCAGTGAGCCCAGGGCTCCCCACTGGGCTCTGCCAACACACAGAGAGGGTCTCTTACCTGACACAGAGCAACTTGGGAAGCAGGTTGTGGAAAGAAAGAGAGAGAGAGAGAGAGAGAAAGGATTTACCAAGGGAATTTCAAGGGAACAGTATGCCTGTCCCACGTTGCTGGGCCGGTGCACTGCTGACCCCCTGCCCAGACCTGCCGCACTGCCTGCAGAGATGGGATTCATGTGGGGCCCTTACTAGCCAGCCACTAACTCTCTCCTCTTGTGAGACCCCACCTGGAGTACTGTGTCCAGTTTTGGGGCCCCCAACACCAGAAGGAGCAAGCTCAGAGGAGAGTCACAAAGATGAACAGAGGGCTGGAGCACCTCTCCTCTGGAGACAGGCTGAGAGAGTTGGGGTTGTTCACCCTGGAAAAGAGAAGGCTACAGGGAGAAGGCTACAGTGGCCTTCCAATACCTGAAGGGGCTACACAAAAGCTGGAGAGGGACTTTTTACCAGAGCATGGAGTGACAGAACAAGAGGGGAACAGTTTCAAATTGAAAGAGGGTAGATGTAGGTTAGATATTAGGAAGAAATTCTTTATTGCGAGGGTGGTGAGACACTGGAACAAAATGCCCAGAGAAGTTGTGGATGTTCCTTCTCTGGAGGTGTTTAAGGCCAGATTGGATGGAACTCTGAGTAACCTAGACTAGCGGGAGGTGTCCCTGCCCATGCAGGGCGGTTGGAACTAGATGATCTTTAAGGTTCCTTCCGACCCAAACCACTTTATGATTCTATGAAGCACCAGGGCTGGTCCCTGGGGACACTAACAGCCTGGACTCTGCACTGCCCACCCCACCAGTGCTCCCTCTGCAGCCCAGGCGGGCTGACCCCTTGCACTGGTCAAGCTTCCCAGAGACCCTGGGGGCTGAGCCCACTGCCTAGTAGAATCCTGCTGTGCACATCAGCCCTTTGTGACATCAGCTGATGACAGCACGGGTACCATGTCTCAGGCACTACACACCAGCTCTGCGAGGGTGATGGACGGCTTAGACCTGCCCACTGTTTCCATCGGGGACATGTCTTCCAGCAGGAGCGAAAGCCTGGAGGACCTGTGCCCCTGGGTCCCTGACAGCCTGCTCGGTGAGCCCGGAGCTTGCCTGCAGCGGGGGGAGAGGTCCCCTTTGCACCCCCCGGGCACGGCCACTCAGCCTCCTGCAGCACAGCAAGGGCCTGCAGGGAGATGGCTGCAGGAGGGTTTAACTGGGGATATCCTTCTGGGTGGGGGGGGAAGAGGACCAGGAACACCTGTGGCAGTGGGTGCTTTCTAGGGACCTGAGGGGGTCCTGCAGTCGTGCCCCACCTCTGAGCTTCCACCAGGTTCTTCCCAGCAGTAATTCTCAAAGCTGTGGGTGCTGCTCCTGGGAGCACCAGCTCAGCTCCACAGCTGCTGCCCCCAAGCCCATGCAGCTCTCTGTGGTGTGGCTCCTGTGGGCTGCTGGGCAAGCCTTGTGCTGCGCCAGTGACTAGGTGCTCACCAGCTTCCTGTGCCCATCTCTATCCCAGGGCTCCAAGGGGAGAGGGGTGGTACTCTCCGTGCCAGGGGGACGTACTGGGACAGAGCCAGACACCTCTGCATCCCGTGGAGACTGAGAGCAGGGCTCCCCAGCACCACTCCCAACGCCATGGGAGGCTGGGCTCTTGCAGGAACCCGTGGCTCACTGCAGACCTTTCCTCCACAGCCTGCCGCCCCGCACCCCTGACGACCAGCGTGCACACTGACCACTTCTACACTGTCTACCGGCCCTGGTTCTCGCCCTACAGCTACTTCATGTGCACCAAACAACCCCTCCAGAAATACCAGGGGATCTCCGCCCACCTGGCCTTCGGCACCCCGGAGACGAAGGAGCCTGATAACCTTTCAGAGACCATCTGCTCCTCCCCTAACTCGTCGGACAAAGCCCAGCACCCCGAGAGGGAGAGGCAGGCCAGGGATGAAACCAACATCACGGTCCGGGACATCCTCAACGCTTCCCAGCTGCAGCTGGTGAGCCAGCACGGCTACCAGTGCATGTCGTGCTGCCGCATCTTCCCCACGATCTGGTCCATCAGGACTCACATCAAGCACAGCTCCCAGGAGGGCTACAGCTGCAAGGTGTACTACCGCAAGCTCAAGGCCCTGTGCGAGAAGGAGCTCAAGAAGCAGGAGGCTGCAGCCCGCAGGCTGCCCGCGTAGCCCCAGCCAGCGGTGCAGCCGCCACGGGAGGGCACTGCTCCATCGCTCTTGCCAGCAGCTGAATAAATTGGTTTAGATGCAGCCGGACCTGCCTGGTTGCTGCTCTTGGCCTACCCAACACTTCCGCCATCCTTTGAGAGCAGCTCTTCCTGACTTTTCCCTTCCCTGGCAGCCAAGAATCTCCCGAGTCCCTGAAAGCACTGTTTAGCATCTCTGCATCTCCCTGGGGTGCTCTGCAGATGCTGGGAACTCCCCGGCACTCTTGAACTGTCAGGACAGCCCCAGACAAGCCTGTGGTCGGAGGGGAAGGATGAAGCTTCTCCCCTTCCCCGCAACATTTGGGCACCCCACTCTCATGGGCAGCCCACGGCTGGCACCACATGCAAGGGTCCTGCTGGGGAGGATGCTTGGAGGTTGGAGGGGTTCTGCACAAGGCCAAGGGATGCCACCACCAGTGCTGGCTCCGTGTTGAGGGGGAGAAATACAGAAAGAGAGAGAGTCAGTGAGAAGGAAAAGACAACAGAAAGCCTTGAGAAATAGAAAGATTTATTTAGCAAAAGCCAGTCAACTAATGACAACACCCAAGGGTTAAGTGCACTTACATTGACAGATTGGTTTCCCAGATAGATCGAGTCAACAGTTAGTAACATGACAGTTGTAGGAAAAGAAAGGACAAAAAATATAGCTATAAATCTCCAGTCAAGGTCCATAACAAAAGTGAGAGGCTAGAGAGGCATCTTGGAGGCAGCGCTGAGTTAGGAGGAGGATCATTTACACATGTACACCTGCAGTGCAGCAGGACACTGGCAGGGTCCCACCCGGCTCTGGCAGGGTCCCCTTAGCCCGTGGGGCACCTGCCACCATCCACTGTGGGTAGAGTGCCAGGCAGGGGCCTGAGCACACAGCTGGTCCTGACAGCTCCTCACAGGGCACTGCCTGGGCTGTTTGTGTGCAGCAGGGATGGGCAGGAGGGTGCCTGGGGAGATGGCTCAGCTCACATGGAAATCCCTCTCCGAGCTCACCCACACATCCTTACCCTGCCTGCATCACATCCTGTGCATGCTGCCATCCCCACCTCACCCTCCTGGTGGAACCAGCCTCTCACCCATGCTTCCACCTCCAACCACTGCAAGCTGGCAGTGGGATGTTGAGGTCCCCAGCAGAGGGCATGGCACACAGCTGTGCAGGACAGGGCATACAGAAGTACTGGTGGCCAGAGGACAGGAGCACCCAGGTACCCAGCCAGCACTTGCTCCCTGGCTGTGGCTGGGTTCAGGGGCTTCCCTGGACACCTGGCTACTGCTATGGACACTGAAACATGGCTTTCCTTCCCACTAGGACAGTCTAGCTCCTCACAGCACCCAGCCTCCTCCCGGGGCAGAGGGTGAATAGCACAGCTCATACTGACACTGGGGGTCTCACCCACACCTCACTCCTCAGCAGCCCTCAATCCCAAGGAGACTGGGGGAAAATGAAGTGATAGACCCTCCTGAGCAGCAGGGCTAAGTCCTGGAGGACAGCAACAGCTTGTGCCTGGGAGATGCTCAGCTTGGTGTTAGTTGCAGGCAGATCTAGCAGAGAGAGCTGGTAAAAGCAAGAGCAGCGGGAAGCAACAAAGCAAAGCAGAAGCAGGATAGGAGGGTGGATGGGGAGGAAGACAACTGTGTCAGTTCTCACCTCATCCAAGTGTTTCCACAAGGAGCAGGGCAGACTTCAGGACTCTGGCACACACCCCTTCAGCTGTGGCCTCTTAGAGGCTGCAACAGGCAGCTGACACATGTGCTTGCACAGAAAAGACAAGTTTTGGATCCCACGGGTGCATTTAGCCACAGGCAACTCAGGGTCCAGCGGGGGATCCTGACATTGTAAGTTCACTTTTCTGCTGGTTGCAAACCAGATGTGAAGGAGCCCACCAGCAGTTCACTCCCCATCCAGGGGTGGAAAGCATGACTGTCCCTGCACATGGCTGATGCCAGCACTGCATCCCCCTGCCCTGGTCCAGGGACAAGCAACTGCTTGGAAACGGGAGAGTTTGTCTATAAAGCAAAGCAGGGAGTTTGTGCTGCTGGTGGTTGCAGGAAAGTGCTTCAAAACATGACTTAAGAGCACCAGAAAGACTTTGAAACCTGGCAGCCATGCCGAGGAGCCCAAGCACTGGGCAATGAGGGAAGGACATCCCACAGCCCCATGCTGCCTGCCCTGGCTCCCTGCTCCTTGTCGAGCCGTACCCTCCTCTCTGCTCCAAAGCCTGGGAGAGGAGTGTGCAGTGCCCACACACCCCTCCACCTGCCTCAGGCAGGGACAAACCCTGCCCTGCAAGTGCCCCACACACCAGCACTCTGCCAGGAGCTGCCTGCACCCAGCCACCCTGCCTGACCTCACCTCACCCCTTCAGCTCCTTCCCAGGCTCATCCCCACTGCCTTACTGGCACACCCATGCCCAACCACCCCACTAGCACGGCCCTGGCCTCACCTCCCACCCCCTACACCAGGCAGGGAGCCAGACCCCAGCCAGCAGCTCCATTCCTACTCATCACCCCACGCTGGCTCCACAGCTGCTCTCCTCCCCACTCACTGCCCTGTCCCTGCTCTCTCATTCCCCCAGCAGAAACCTCCACCTGCTGGACGGCTCCAGCAGCACCAGCAGCAGTGGCTGATCTGGCAGGGAGTCCCTTGCCTGTGCCCGACCTCCAGGAGCAGCTCGCAGGGGGACAGTGCCTCACACAACAGCTGTCAGCTCACCACCCAGCGTGAAGTGGGGACACTCTAACTCAGCACACAGGCCCATGCACGCTGGAGCAGGGCATGCCCAGCACATCCTCTTGGCATGGCTCTGTCCTCACCTCTGCACACCTCCTGACCACGTGCTGGAAGCCTCCTGCTCCCTCCTCCATCCCCTGGTCCCTCTGGGCTGTCCCATCCCTGCCAGGGCCTGTCCAGCTCCAGCAGGTCCTGGCTGCTCTGCACCACCTCCTGCCCACCCCTACACCGCGATCTCGTCCTCCAGGCTGTCACCCAGGTCCTGCCTGGGCTGGACGTGGAGCAGGCGCGGTGGTTCCTCCTGGGACCAGGAGTCACGCTCCTCGCTCTCGTCCGTGTTGGACTCGTACTCAGAGGCGATGCCCGACTCGCGGAACTTGATGAGCTCCAGGCTGCCCAGCGCCGGCTCTGGGGCAGGCGGCCCCGACTCGGGCAGAAAGCGGTAGCACTCCAGCTTCACCAGACAGTCGTTCCTACCTATGGGGCTGCCCAGGGTGCTGGGGAAGCCCGAGCTGGGGCCCAGCGGTGGCGGGTGGGTGTCCTCGGGCTGCGGAGTGGTCGGGTCGCAGAGGACGGGGAGGATGTTGGAGCGGTAGGTGATCTCCAGCAGACTGTCCTGGGAGCCTGCTGCAAGAGAAGGGCATGGCTGAGAGGCAGACAGTGCTTCCCTGGGCATCCCCCAGCCGCCACAGCTGGCCGCAGATTGGCCAGAGGAGGACAGCCATGTGGTTGTCAACCTCCTCCCACCAACACCTTTTAGAGGGGATCACTCAATGCCCCTGGTGTCAGCAGTTGCTGCTGGCCAGCAAAGTGCCAGTTTTGCAGGATAGAAAAACAACAACTGTCTCACAGGCCAGCTCCTCCGGGAAGCTGATGGTCATGTCTACTAGAGAGGAAGGCCAAGGAGGGGCTCTTGGGCAGGTAAGGAGCTGGCCTAGACCGTGCAGCCTTTGGGGAAAGTGAACATACATGATGGATGTATGAGACTGCTGGTCCATAGAGCCCTCCCCATGCCATCTCCCACGCTGCTTGCAGGAACATTGCTGCACACACACAAGCCAGGCCAGAAGGGCACTAATATTCATTCCCCTACACAAAACCACTGGAAATGCACAAAAACCCCACAAGAAACACCCCCACCCATGAACTCCATAGACCCAGCCAGCTGCGTGGGGAGAGGACAGGGCAGGAGTGCTTACTGTTGGTGTTTCCTGCCAACTTCAGCTCCAGCTCTTGCACCTGTTTGACCAGGAGCGAGATGTGCTGCAGCAAGTCCTTGTTCTGGAGCAGCAGCTGGTGCACACGAGCTTGAGCCTCCAGCCGTGCTGCTGCCTCCGCGGCCAGCTGGTCCTTCAGCAAGTGGACCTGTGTGACAGGGGAGAGCGGGTGAGTCCACAGGACATGCTGCTCAAGGGCTAAGAGCTTTGCCTCCAGCTATCCCTGCTTGTCAACCATGGCTCACCAGCATCCCACCAAGTGACATGATGAAGAAGCCATTCCTTGCAGGTGCCCACACATGTGATGAGGACAGTGGGGGCTGGTGGCAGTGTCACATCAGGGCACCCTGAGCAAATCCAGTGCTTGGTCCCCTGGTCTCTGATAGAGAAGCCCCAGCCCAGACTAAACCATCAGTCACACACGTGTGCCACGAATGCATGAGGAAAGGGCAGACCAGGAGGCAGCCAGATGGGTGTGGAAGAGAAGACACACTTGAGCAACTGGATGGTGCTGTAGGTGCCCAAGGGTGCAGACACGCACCACGAGCCGGCCCTGGCCGAGCTGTCTCTCCAGGCAGGTTTCCCAACAACAGTGTTCTGCACAAGGCAGGATTCTGCCAGCAGAGTCTGTCACTGTGAGGGACTGGAGCATCGGAGCTGCCCCAGAGCTCCAGGCAGCTCCGGCTGTGACAGGCACGACATGCCTGGAGCAACACAGATGGCAAAGTGCTACCGAGGTGGCTCTGGGGACAGGAGCTGGCTGCTCGTTCTGGCCCTGGGAAGCAATGCCTGGATGTTAATTGGTGGGAGTCCATGGGCAAGGAATCCATTGATTTTGGTGTAACTGCCCATACACAAGCATGTATATCAGCAGGGAGGGTGATGCTGCTGGGCAAAAACCAGCCAGAAGCACTTGCCTGAGGGCAGCTCTCTGCTCTGAATTTGGGGAAGGAGAGCCCCAAGAGTGTACTCTGGATGGTCTCTGTAACTATAGACCAAGCACAGATCCTGATCAACACACTCAATCTCCTGGCTTTGTTAGTAAAGGATTAAGCCTGTGCCCATCACCATGTGTTCAGAGACAAACTGACTGGGTACTTTTGAGAGAAGACAACAAGTGCCATTGACTGAGGTGCTTATGTAATGCATTCAGTCATCTGAAAGGCATTTGAAATGATAGGGCCTGACTTTTTCATTAATAAAGTACAATGATACAGAATCACCATGGTGCATGCTGAAGGGATTAGAGAGCAGCTAAGAGACAAAAACCATCCTGAGGTGGGCAGAGGTCCAGGGCAGAGTGTCAGCCCTTGGGGAGATGGGGTTGAGCCCACTGGCTGCCATCCCACAAGGCAGCCAAGAAATGGCATTACACTATTTCAGGTACTTTTTATTTTATCTGGAAGAAAGAAGAGAAAGAAATGGCAGCTGCAAGGCTCTGCAGGTACACAAAGACTGGGAACTACTGCAGCTGAGCAGTCCCTACCACAGAGGGACTCTGCTTTGCCTGGCGAAGCTTTGTCTGTAGCAACACTATACTTGAGCAGACATAAAGCATCCCCTGATGATGCAGGTCCCCCTTCCAGAGGGAAAAGCAGTTTCCCAAGCCCATGACCCCAGAAGGCCTGCAGGCTCTTGGGGCAGCAGTACAGCCAGAGGGACCAATACTGACTTTCTGAGACATGAAGAAGGTGGCCATGGGAAAGCACAGAAGGGCTGCTGGAGCCCATCGTTCAGGCCAGGAAGAAAGTCAAGCAATTGCAGAGAGCACTGGGAAGGGCAGGGAAGAAGTAAAGCTACAGTAATGAGTTGGATAAAGTGGCCAGAACTGCTTAAAGGAGAAATTCCTGCATGGAAACCACGCTGGCAGAGGCTAATGCCAAGGCTGGGCATTTGCAAGAGCACAGGGACCAAGAGGCTGGGGAAAGCTGGTGGCATGCAGACCTAATGCTAACCCATCTGGACTTGACGGAGCCATCACTGGGAGCAAGGACACAGTGAGCCATCCTGGGAAAGCACAACAGAGCAGGCTTTGCTGCAGGAGACAGGAGACTGCCCAGCCTGCCCTCATGTCCCACTGCTGGGACCCCCCTGGCTGAGATCGGGTCCCCTCCCATGCCTGTCCCTCTCCAGACAGCAGATGCTCTGGCACTGAGGGGCTCAGGACTGCACCCCAGTTCTGCCACCACCCCAGGAAAGAACAGAAGGGAGAACCTGGGCCACAGCCACTTGTGTCTGCTGCTGCTGCTGCTGCAGGAGCTGCTGGAGAAGCTGCATTTGGTGGTGGGCAGAGAGGGGTGTTCCCAGGTCAGGCAGCTGGGTGGACGAGGGCAGCAGCATCTTGGGCGAAGCTGTCAAAATATCTTCAGGGTGGAGGCAGCCCTGCAAAACACCAAGGTTGGAAGTGTGATCTTGTGCCCTTCCCCACGCAGAGCCCCCAGGCATACGTGGGCTGCAGCACAGAGCAGCCCCCCCAAAACACCGAGGAAAGAAGTTTCTGCATTCCAGGCAAACACACACTTTGCTGGGGATGCTGAAAAACTTTGAAAACAGTGTTTTCTCAGTTTTGACAAAAGCCCAAACACTGAGGCTGACGCCTCTCACGGGAATTTCCACTGTACCAAAATAATTTTGTATTTTTTATTATTGTGTGTGGAAAAAAATCCCTATCAGCTCTGCCCCAGACACTTTTCCGTGTGGACGCACAGAGCTGAGCCCCAGCACAGCTCTCCCCGGGACGGCCCTGAGCCAAAGGGCACCCCAGCGGCAGCTTTGATCCGGGAGCCCGGGAATGCTGCTGCTCAATCCCTCCCGATCCCTGGGCCCCCGGGATGCAGCTCAGAGCCACAGGGGCCAGGGCTGAGCACAGAGGGCAAGGGACCCACCCACCTTGACATCAGCGTAAGCGCTTTCCTGCTTGTCCACGGCGTCCAGGTCGGTGACGCCGCGGCTGAAGTCCAGGATGTCGGCTCCGGGCAGCGGCAGCTCCACAGCATCGATGTCGGTCTCGTCAGCTGCCGGGGCCGCTCGCTCCGGCCCGGGAAGGCGACAGGCTGTGGGAGCAGGGGCAGGGCAGGGCACAGCCCGCTTGGAGCAAGGAGCCTGCTGCCCTGTACCCGGGGGTTGGGGAGGGGTGCCCACCCGTCCCACCCCCCCCT
>NW_009953647.1:1200145-1213334 GCF_000747805.2 Chaetura pelagica | reverse complement strand
GGGGAGCAGGGGAAGGGCAGGGCACAGCCCGCTTGGAGCAAGGAGCCTGCTGCCCTGTACCCGGGGTTTGGGGAGGGATGCCCACCCGTCCCATCCCGCCCTCCAGCTCCAGGGGGAAAGCGGGTACCGAGCGACCCGGCTGCGCTTCCCACTGCTGCCCGGGATGGGGCTTCTGGAGGAAAAAACACACCCGGCCCCGGCACGTCAAACATGGGGAGCAGCAGCTCGAGCCCCCGATGGGGGAGAATCAAAAGCAGAAAACACAGAGAAAGCTAAAGAAAGGTAAACAGGAGATTACAGGGGGTTGGAAAACAACAAAACACATGTTCAGAAACCCCCAGGGAACTGTGTATCATGGCCAGGACATTGTGTAGAGGAAAAACAAACAATGACCAGCCCAGGACAGTCCGATGATTAGGTCATCACGACAGCACTGGTTCCAGAGGCAGGCAGGAAACCATGGCACAGCTCAGGCTGCTCCTGATGGGATGAGGAGGACCTAGCACCCAACATGGGGCTGCAGCCTACACATGGGTGGGCAGCAGGACTCACCAGCCTCCTGATGGGCATTAGAGCAGTTTGACCAGCCTCTTGCCAAACATCTATTTCCCCTTCACTGAGGAGCATAGTAGTTCCCCAGGGCCCCACAGAGCCCAGGGTGATAGGGTGGACCAGCAACCCCCAGCCAGGAGCATCCCTACACCCTCTCCCCACAGGACTGAGATGGGAGGGGGTGTCCACATGCTGCCTGCAGCCCTAGGAGCTTGGTGCAAGATCCCAAGTATGGCTTCATACACACAGGAAACTACAGAGGTGCCAGCAGAGCATGAGCTGGGTCCATGGCAGAGCCAGCCCCAGCCCCACAAGAGCCTTGGGACAGGAGGAAGGTCAGTGCTTAGGGCCTCTTCTGTGGAAGCAGCCAGGAAATGTTTGCAGTGTGTGCAGCCAAGCGTGGAGAGTATTTAGGCACCCAGCAGAGCCCCAGGCACTGCTAATGGGCTCCCAGCAAGGGGGATGTCTGTGAGGATGATGGCTAACACCTAGTGAAGGCTCCTTGCTGGGCAAGACCCCAGCTTGAGCCCGAGGCCCTGCAGGCCAGGCTGCCATGCCAACCCATTCCTCACAGGTGTCAGACAGCAAGGAGCAGCGTGGGAAGATGTTGACCCTGCCAGGCTCCGGGAGCCCAAACTCCAACCCTTGCAGCGTACCTGGGACATCCAGGTCATCCCCATTCCTCTCGCTGTCCCCGTCCTCCTGCCCGTCCGCGTTCTGCTGGGTGTGCTGCAGGCTCAGCTTGTGACACACCTCGAACGCCTGCCCCACCGTCCGGACGATGCGCATGGCTTGGCTCTGCCGTGGGGGAGGAGAGGAGGAGCTCAACCCTCCACAGCTCTTGGGGGGCTCTGCTCCTCTGAGACCCGCCCCCCCCCAGCTGCAGGAGGAGCATCCCAACACATTTACCTTCTTCTTGGATTTGAAGACGTTGCACCTGAAGACGTTGCTAGACCCATCCCTGGCAATATAGCTGAAGATCTTTAGGTCCTGGGAATCGTGTGACACGTAGAATATTCTGCAAGGACAGCAAGGAGGGCAGGATATCAACATACATATTACCCACATGCCCAGGAGACTGCCAAGGCCACATCCAGCACTTCCCAGGGCACAGGGTGCTGGCAGACACCCAGTCTCTGCAGCACATCCCTGCTAAAGCCCATCAGAAATTTTTTTGGCAGTCATTTTGCCTCGGCTGGGAAAATTAGCCTGCTGACTCAGCAGCAGCAAATATTTTGTGAAGGCAGATCAGGGCTTTCTCTGCTCGGCCCTCCAGGGACAGGAGAGCAAACCTGCCTTCTCTGCCTTGCCTGGTTGGAGAGCCAGCCTCCCTGCTCAGGTGCCTGCCTCAGCCAGCACACCAGCCCCTGCCCAGCATGGCTGGGGCCCTTCCTCACTCCTGTTCAGCTATAGACACACACCCCCAGTGCTCTTAGCTTTAGCCAGTGAGATGGAGGAAAAGTGCTGGGGAATTCTGGAGAGCACAGCAAGCGAGGGGAGCTGCCCTCCATGGGGTCAGGGTGGCTCTCTGTGGTCAGTCCCCAGCACAGTGCCAGTGTGGCACAGGGTAAGTGGCACAGCAGAGCCACACAAGCCTTACCTGTAAATGGGATCATGCATGATGAGCATTTTATTCTCATCCCAGGCCCATTCTTTTTTCTGCAACAAAAGAAACTGAAAATGAGTACGTCAGACGCTGCCCTTGAGCTCAAGAACAGGGCAGACATGGTCCAGGGATAGACCTGGGAAGCACTTGTTACAAGCTCTGCTGCTGCTTCTCTACAAACCCTTTGCCAAGGGCTGGATCCTGCTGGGGTCAGCCTCCCACAGAGGGAGCCCCTTCTACACCCGCTGCAGGACTGGCTCTGCCATCCTGCAGGAACAAGGCTCATCCATGGCTGACCCCAGCCTGTCCCACCCTCTCTCAAAACTGATATTCACAGACCCTGTAAGATCCCTGCATCATAGAGTGACCCTGATGCCAAGGCACCACTGCCACAGGGCCCGGGGGTGCCTACCTTCTTCTTCTTCTTCAGAATGACCTTCACACCATCCACTGACACAATGAGATTGACTTTTTTCTTCTTGATGTTCTTGGCTTTAAACTCATACTGCAGGGGACAGAGGAAAACACCCAGAATTAGCTTTTGCCAGGAAACCCCCAGGGACAGCTGAAAAGGCTCTGATGGGAAGGGGCAAGAAAGGCAAGGAAAGATGTGCCCCAATCCCACCCAAACACAAGCAACATGCCCACATCAGCCTGTGCAGCCCTGCTAGGACAGGGGACCTTTCTGCCCCACAGCATCCCCACATCCAGCATCCAGAGGAGCACACTGCAAAGCAATCTGGTCCCTGGATGGGGATAATGCTTTGCTCAGTCCAGGATGCTGCTGGGAATTTTAAGTTCTGTTTCAAAGGTGCCCTGCAAAGAGCTGCACCTCCCCTGAGAGGCACAGCCACCTCCCCAGCCCTGCCAGCCCCTGGGACTCTGCAGCCTGGCCAGGTTTGCCCCCCTGGCTGGAGGCCATTGCTGAGCTCTGCTAAGAGAAACCTCATTTCAAGTGGGTTTTTTTAGGGGCTTAGCATAAAACTGAACACAATTGCTGAGGACTTTGTGAACCTCTCCAGGGGACATGGGATAATGCAATTACCCACTATGATTAGAAGTCACTGGACAGGAAAAAAAAACCCAGCAGGAACTTCCAAATATCAGTAACTAAACACAAAAGCTCTGGCCCAGTCACAGGGAGAGGATGAGATTTCTAAAAGTCAGTCACTTTTGCATTTGAGGTCTTGGGAGGGGACTGGCCAGGGAATAGGCTAGATAAGCCCTCTAGGCTCAGTAACCCCACTCTGGGACTTTTGGGGAGTCCCACAACCAGTCTACCATAGATGTACCCACATCATGTACCCCAGTGTGCTGGTCCCACAGGCAGGGCACTGTGCACAGCCCTGGGGACAGACCCTCTGCACCCACCCAGCAGCAGCAGAGCCCCACATCCCGCACTTCCCATTTCTGAGGAAGAGGGGAACGTAATGAATCCTCTCGTTCTCTGGCCAGCCTCTCTGCAGAGGGAGCACAGGCAGGCACCCCGACGCAGAGCCCTGCCTGCACTGAGCCTCCCTGTGACATTTCCAGCTCTGCATGATGTATTCACTTTGGCAGCCAGAGCCAGCAGGCAGGAAAAGCTGCTGGCCCTGACCTGCGATCGAATGATAAAAGACCTGGAAAGACAATTCCTCAAAGCCATTTTTAAAGTTGCCGATGGGGATGGGAGGGAAGATAGAGACGACTCGGAAAACAGGGGGAGGGGGAACGCAGCTCTGCCCTTCCCAGGGCACAGACCAGTGGAGCTGTGCAAACCCACCTGCTCTGGGGCTGAAGCCACAGTGATGGGCTGCAGAAAGCAGAGCTTAGGCTCCCACCACGGCTGTAGCCAGCCTCAAAATCCCCAGCATATACCTATATGTTGCTTGTAGGGCTTACTTGCTATGGAGAAGGGTCTCACTGGAGGCTCTCACCAAAGAAGCCATCAGGGTGGGTTTCCAAGTCTCATCTCCCACATTTCCCTTCCCTGTTATTACAAGAAGGGGTGAAACTGCATCCAAGAGCCCCATCCCTGTGCCTTGCTAAGACAGCACACCAGTACCGAGATCACAGCAGTGTGTCTGGTACCTAAAGCTAAGGAAATACCTTGATTTAGCCCTGAAAAAGTGAGATCCAGCACAGCTACCTTGGAGTAATTAACCAAGCACCATCTGAAGCTCTGCACACAATTTTTTCCAGGAGCCACAGGCTGAACTGGATGCTCTCAGCAGTGCCCAGAGTGACTGCACAGCACCTTGTGGAGCTGCAGCCTGATTTATTGGTCCTACCGATCAATGGTTATAATCATCAAGTTGCCTTTCTGAGCTGCTGGAGCCCTGGGGTTTCTGTTCTGGGCCCTCCCAAGTGCTAATTAATATGGGCTTGGAAAATACAGCAACCCTGAAAAATACCTTAGAGTTAGAGAGACTATTTTTAGCCTGGCTTTTGGGTGAGTAACAGCCCCAGGATAGCAATGCAGACAGGCCAGAACAATTCAGCAAAGACGTTACCTAGCCCCAGCATATGTTCCAGAGACAGAATCAATGCAGAGCTCCTTGAAGAGGCTTCCACAGTCCCTGGCAGCAGGCAAGGGATGCTGCCCAGGCTCGCTGAGGGGAGTGCCATGGGGGAAGCTGCTTTGCCTTTGCTCCCCTGAAACCCAAGTCTCCTTGTTGCTGGCAAAACTCCAGCAACAACCGACAGGAGCAAAAAAGTCAAACTCTCAGAAGATTTGTTAATAACTTTTCTGCATAAATCCGGGCCTTTATCCCAATGCCAAGGGGAGAGCCAAGCTCCTTTGCAAGCTGGAGCCATGTGCTTAGAGAGCTATTGCTCACCCTGTCCCAACAAGAGCTCTTTAGTTCAATCACACCAACGAGCGTGGATGCTCTTTGGGATACATCTCCCATGCAACAAAGTCCAGCTCTAGTCAATAAAATGCTAATGAACTCATGCCCACTGGGGCTCTAGTGAAACACTAACCATAATTTAATAACAAATAACCAAGGAAAGATTCAATAAAAGGATTTAATAGAAGGGCAATTCAGCCCAGCTTCCTCTCACATCCCTGAGCTGGGTGGGGCAGGGACACAGGCAAGGAGGGGCATTGCTGATTTTGGGGAGCTTTCAAATCTGAGTTTGGGTAAATAGGTGCCAGAAGGGAGAAAAAGCACTGGGAAGAGAGGGGCAGCAAAGCAAACCAAAGGGAGCACATATTGCTCTGCAGAGCCCAGCAGGGCCATCAACACCCTTCGAGTGCTGCTTCAACTCCTCCTGCAGCCACAGCGTGCAATTTGCTCTGCCTTATTCACAAGGCTAATTTAGCAAACCAGAGGGGTTTCACCCCAAGCAGCAGCTCTGGCCAAGGTCAGAGGAGGCATCAGGTTTACACAGCTCCTTTGAGTGAGATTTGAGCCACAGAGTGCAAGAGCTGAGCCCAAAACTGCACAGAGCCCAGGCTGTGCTCAGACCCCCTGGCTCGTGGTGCAGCAGCTCTAACCAGCAGCAAAGCCCCAGCCCCACTCCGTGCCTCTCGTGGGCAGCACAGCTCCCTCATAGCCCTGCTGTGCCAGGATGCTGCTCACTGCTGCAGCAGGAGGGTGGCATGTCCCAGCACGAGCCCTTGTCACCGACGGTAGCACCAGCCCAGGCACAGTCCTGGGCACCCTGTGTGCACCCTGGCTCTCCCCAGCCCTGGGTGGGGGAAGCTGGCCCTGCACTGCCTCCCTGGACCTCTCCCAGGCAATGGCCAGTCCTTCCCATTAGTTGACCACAGATGCCAGCGTGTGTCCTAAAGACTGTTGGACATCTCAGAACGTCCCACTGATGTGCTGCACACTGACAGCACCTGCCCAGACTGACAGACCTGCCCTGAAAGCCTGTTTTCTAGTGAGGCAATAGGAAACCTCTCTCCATATGATCAATGGGACTTCCTAGGCTTGGAGCTATTCCTGACCACAGCTCTGTCAGTCCTGGGCACAGGGGTCTGCAGGCTCTGCCCACACTTGTCAACATCCTTCCTTTACTGTCAAACAGAGAGAAAAAAGCTTGAGAGAGAGAGAGAAAGAATTCGAGTTTCAGCTTTTTCAGTTGCTGGGAGGAAAGCAGAGGAGATGGTGGGGTGGGAAATGCTACCAAAGGGACTCTGAGACCATCTCCACAGCAATTGCTGCTGCATCCAAAACCTGTGGACACCAGGTGACCTAGATGAGAAGAAAACCTGCATGTTTCTTATAACTACCTAAATGGCATAATAGTCAAAAGACCTTCTCTTGGCTTTTCTTGGCCTCCAACCCATCTTTTTAGCCCATCTTGGGCATGATTCTGAATCTTTAAATCTCTGTAATAACACTATAAGTTTGGGTTAATTCTATTAGTTACTGGCTAGAGCAATATGCCAGTCTCAGAAGATAAGACATAATTTCAGGGAAATGCACAGAAAATGGAAAGAGCAGATAAAACTGTCTGCTCCTGGACTTGCAGAGCTCCAGTCAGTCTCCAACTGAAGCTTCTACACACTCTACTAACATTTTTAAGCAAAGATTGAAAATGGACATTTCAGATATGCCAAGGTTTAAAAATATTTTAAAAAAAAAAAAAAAAAAAAGATGGTCTTACTAATTAAAAAGAATTATTAGAACACTTGTAAATTCCAACCAGCTAATTAGTGAATAAAGATTATCCCTTAGTTTTACACTACCCATGAAAAAACATGCTCATCCTCTCAATCAAAAAAAAAAAGAAACACATATTTTGTCAGAGTGCAAGAGCCTTTCCATTGACCTGGGGTTAGTGGATTTCCAACATCTGCCTCTTATGCAGAGTTCACTATTTAAATAACTTTAGATGGAAACTAATGCCAGCTGGTGTGTGCATCATTGTGCAACACATTCCTACTGGCAGAGTATTAAACTTGCCCTTTCCGGAGAACAGAGTAACATATGTTGCTTAATAAAGAGAGCTTGTAACTTTGTCAGCTTAGAGTAAAATTATCTATGGATCCGAGTGCCAGGGGTATGTGTGAAAAGCAGGGAAAACGCATCATCAGTAGAAACATGGTAAACCTCCCTGTCACACTGTTTTTACACAGTAAAAGTGTAAGAAAACTTGTAACCACGCACTGCACATGCTAGGTGAGGCAGATCAGGGAGATGGTGTCTGTCTATATTCATCATTCCCTCGCATTCTCAAGCATCTGACAAAAGTTAATCTGAATAAAAATGCCCTCATTTCATTACAGCCCAGCTAAACTGCAGCACGTGTAGATTGAAGCCTACCCACTAGCACTGTCCATCAGCTGGGGAAGGCACCAGGAATGCTATACGGTCAGATTGTGCTAGTAAAATACAAATAAATGGGAATTTTTAAAATAGAACCTCCCCTAAATGCATCGAGCTGTCCCAGTCTCCTTCCATCCTCTATCCACCTCCTCAAAAAAAGAAATAAAATAAAATATTAAAAATTAGTTTACAAGCTTGTACTGGGGAAAGAAAAGCAGTCTGAGAATTCAGTTAATAGGGAAAAAACAATTTCCATAAAACTCACTGCTACTCTGCTAGCTCAGGAGGCAAGAGGAAAAATCTGGTGTAAGAAAAAGCATAAAAGGGGCTGTATTTTTTTTTTTTTTTTCCCAGAAAATTGTGTTTCATTGTGGTTATACAGAAAGCAAATGAAACTGAGCAAAGCCAGGTCCCACAGAGCCACCTCTGCTGGAGGGCTGGCTGGCCAGGTGAGCAGCCCGAGCCCATTCAGCTCTGCCACAGCTCCTGCAGCCCCCCAAGCCGTGGGAAGGGAACAGCAGGAGGGGATCAGTGCCCACCTCCCTCAGCAGCTCCTCCCTGCAGCTGCCCAACACAGCAGCCAACACATACCTTTGGAGTTAGACTTTAACCCAAGGTCAGCTCAGGCTAATGGAAGTGGGGAGACGTGGCAGGGCAGCGAAGGCTTTCCCAGCGCTCTGGGTACTGTTCTCTTGATGAAGAATTAACTTATTACAAACTGACAGCTGAGCTCCAGTTCAATCAGCACAGGCTCCACGGCTCCAATAATTAGTGACTGGGGGGGAACCACATACCTCTCAATTTCTGCTGCTGAAAACACAGGGGATGAAAGTAAAGCTCAGAAAACAGGAGATCAGGCATAACCCGCAGGAGGGAGGCCTGGAAAACCTCGTGGGATCTTAACAGCAGTAAATTGGGAGGGAGGGCAAACAACAGCACCTCACAGGGGATGAGGACTTTTCAGGATGAGCCCAAGATCTCAAACACAGGCAGCACAAGTCCATGTGTGCTTCTGTGGGCAAGGAAGAGAGGCACAGAGAGAAGCTTCCCAGATGAGCTTCAGCAGGGATTGCTGATCATCCAAGAGAAGCCTAAACATTTAATCTAAATGAAATAATATAGCCCAGTATTCTCTAAACACATGGCCAGAAAGAAAAGAGCACTGGAAAGGAAAAGGGAACAATTTAAAATACAGCTTTGGCACAGTATGAAACACAGCCAGGAGACTCACAGAAGAGCATTCCTAACCATCCCAGACACACGGGCCTAGGAACAGAGGGGTGGTGTCCAGCAGGAAGCTGGGCATGGTCTCCTACATGACTGGGAATGGGGGTAGCAACTGTTCTGAGAGCCTGACCATGAGAGAGACAGGGCAGCAGAGAGCCAGGGGTCCTGCCAGCCAGGGGGTCCTCAGACATGGGGCATCGCTCCCTCCCGCTGCCCTCACTCTGGCTCCCTGCCCAACAGCAGACAGGCACCTGCCAGCCTGCCCCCAGCTCCACTGGGGCAGTGGCAGATGCCGGAGGATAAAGCAGCTGGAAAGCCGGATATGTCCCAGGGGAGAGGTCGGTTTCATCCAAGAGGCATTTCTGAACAAGGCTTCAAAACATCTGACAGTCAGGCCCCTGCTCCCGGGCTGCGCGTTAAGCCCGCAGGGGACTCAGCCTGCTGGAGGGGAGCACACTGCTTAACCTGCTAAGCTGATCAGCAATAAATGGACTAAAACCCATTTTTAGAAGACTGCCTTAAGCTGCTCTACCAAAGGGCTGTGCTGCTGCCTGTGTCTCTCGAGGACTTCCCTTTGCCACGGGCACACAATCCCACTGCATCTCCAGCAAGCACCAGGGAGGAGTCATTAAGTACTGGATGCCTGTTTGTGGACTTAAGGATGCTTTTCAAAACTCTGCCACAGTTTCTCAGAGTTTGCATTTGCACACATGGGAAAAATATGGCTCTGAGATGCAAGCATTGATCTGAAAGAAGATATGCTTTTGGTTCATACTGACAAGGTCAGTGTCTATTTTCCCATCCAACTTCAGGTTTAATTTTGGGAACCGTCTGTGATGGTCGCAAGTACTGATGGGTATAAACGGGAATCAGTCTAAAAATACCCATGTTGTGAGAGCAGCAGAGTTAAGGTTGTTGCTTTAAGAGAGTCCCTGGATCACAGTGCACCCATTTATCACATAAAATATGTTTTCCAATAACATTGAATATCTCACAATAAATTCCTTCTGCTCGGTTTGCTATTTCCTACCAGATATGACATAGCTGCCTCAATCCACCTCCTCCAACCTCCTCTCACCACCTCCAAGTTTCATGAGTTGAGCTGCCAAACTGGGACACGCACACAAGCCATCTTCAGTCTATGCAGTTTCACAGGAATCTCAGAGAAATCGGAACCAGTAAAAACTGAATCAGTATCAATCACAGGGTTAAACGGATAAAGTTCCTCTAGGGAACAGCTTAATCTCACCCCCTCTTTTTTTGAAGATTTCCATGTACAAGATGATTTACCTCCCTTACAAAAAATCCTCAAGGGATCCACACTTTCTGTGTCAGTTTTCAGGTGGTTGGTTTTGTTTGGTTGGGGTTTTTTTAAATTTGTTTCAGTTTGGTTTTTTGGTTGGGTTTTTTGGGGTGGTTTTTTGTTTGTTTGTTTGTGAAACCTTAAAATCAGAGGTTTAGAGGAGCTATGACACACATGACTGTCAGTCCCCTCTCCCAAGGCCACTCGCCCCCCAGCCCTGTGGGGTGGCACCGGGCACAAAAGCGATGCAGGAGCTTCCCAGCAACATCCTGCCCAAAGCCACCAACAGGTCCTTCTGCACATGTTATTGTTCACTTCACTGGGGCTTAACTAATACTGAGCTTATAAAGGAAAGATAGGGACCCCATCCCAGCACAGCCATCTCATTTCTCCCCTGGCTCAGGCACACACAGCGATGGCTCCAAGCAGGAACTTTCCCAAGACTGGGAAAAGCAGTGCCTCTCAGCCAGGTGTGAAGGTCAGTGGGGATGGTGCCACAGGACAGCTCCCAGCCTTGAAAATATCTCTGAAGCCCTTTCAGAAACCCAAGCACAGGCTTTCAGAAAAACACTACAGGCTGGATCCACATGGGAGACAGGAAGCTCCCACCTGCCTTCACCACTGCCATCTCTGATGGCCAAGAATGGCACGTGTGAAGTAACCAGTGTGTGGGTGTGTGTGGGATACAGGTTGAACTGGTTGCAAAAATAACCAGGATTTGAGCTGCTCCCTTCCGTTAATGAAAAGAAGGAGTGGGCTCTGCTCACATCTGCAGGCACTGCTCCCACACTGCTTCTTGCAGCCCTGGAGATACAAGATGAGAGATGAGCTGTACATGTTTTAATAATTTCCACCTGTCGCTAAAATAAGCAGAAGCACATTCCTTGGAAACCCCACATCTGACTGGAATTTGTGGCATTTTTAATTAGATATGCACTGGTTTGACCCATATAGGCATGAGCAATGGATGCACGAGCATCTGGTGACAGGTCCTTGCGATTGCTCTTTGAAGAAGAAAGCACAGAACACAGAATGGTTTGGGTTGGAAAGGACCTTAAGGATCATCTAGTTCCAAGCCCCCTGCGAGGGCAGGGACCCCTCCCACTAGACCAGGTTGCTCAAAGTTCCATCCAGCCTCTCCTTGAACACCTCCACAACTTCTTTGAGCAACCTGTCCCAGTGTCTCACCACCCTCACACTAAAGAATTTCTTCCTAACACCTCATCTAAACCTACCCTCTTTCAGCTTGAAACTATTATTTCTTGTTCTGTCACTCCATGCCCTTGTAAAAAGTCCCTCTCCAGCTTTCCTGTAGCCCCTTCAGGTACCGGAAGGCTGCTATAGCTCCAAGACCCTAGAAAGCACCTCTGTCCATTCAGGCTACTGTGGGTTTGAACCCATGTGCTGGAGTGAGCTCGGCTTAGGGAAAAGCATTGCCATTTGCAGCAGTTTACTCATGCCCACCTGTGGTCATTCCTAATTAAACTCCTGCCTCTTTCTGGCACAGGCAAGAGCTGATGCCCTAATGGACACCAGGAGTGCTGGGTGCTGAGCAGCACAGGTAGTGCCCACCAGGCACCAGCCAGGCACCTTCATCCACCCCAGGAGGAAAACAAAAGTCTTGTATTCAAGATGAGCTTCCTTCCCCAAATGCTTTCTTTCTAACACAGACCCTGCCTCAAGGCAGCTGAGATCATGCCCCCCCCCTGCATGGAGAGGGCTGCAGGCAGGGCTGGCACTGCAGAAGAGCACAGAGTCACCCCAACCCATCCTGAGGGCAGGTGACAAGGAGAGGGGACCCATCAGAACATCCCCACGCAAGGTTTCAGCAAGGTGTCAGCTCAGGATCAGATCTACGCCCCAGGTTGTGAAATACAGGATTTATTTTGGTATGTTTTTTACCACTCACCTAAGAGCTGCTCTCCCACAGTTGCATAAAAAGCTTGAGCAAGACTAGTCGAGAATAACCAAGCAGACGGGAATAACCAAGCAGAAGAGCAATGGCAAGCTAAAGGAAGGCAGGCTGGTAATACTCTACCTATATCAGCAATTAGGCAATTCAGACTATTAATAAAGAATGAATGAGCAGCAGCATCAAACACTTAGCACATCAGAAACAGGCCAGCCCTGTTAGGCTCGTTAGATGCTCCTGGTGCTCAACAGTGTTTCTGGGTTGTAACTGGAGGAGGAGGAAATTATTAATATCACACTTGTTTCGTGGTTCCTCTTTCAGCAATGACTAATGCAGGTATTAAAAATAATTCACTACATTCTTCATGTTAAAGACAACAAGTCTAAATAATGTCTTTCAGAGAGTTTAAGAAGGAATTACATAGACTCAGATCCTTGAAAAAAATTGCAAGCTAATAAAAGTCTGAAGATTTCAGGCAGAGTTAGAAAACAGCCAATACAGCACTTAATGCCAAGCTAAAGGATTGCAGTAAAGCTCAGCACAGCACTGATTCTACACAAGTTGGGATCCTAAACTACCTCAATGAAATTAAAAGTGCACTTCACAAAGCTATTAGGCTGGCTAAGGAACTTAGAGACTACCTTGCCATTTCCCTCTTTGCATGCATTTTGACACAAATATTATCTAAAGTGACAACACAGATGAGATGAAGTGGCTGAAATCCACCTCACCAGTGGAGCCCCAAATGAAACAATGAAGACAGACATAGGACAGGATGCCACTGTGCTCCCAGGACACTCCACAGCAAGGAGAGCACAGCAGTGCTCAATTTTTTGCAGGTCTGGAAGAAAAAGCATATTTGCCATCCAGGTCAAGAGTACAGAAACTTGGCATCAACACATTTCAGGTTGATTTTATGTGGCCTTGGCCAAGCAGCCTCCCAAAGGAAAAAGGAACAGAAGCTGTGTCCACAAGATGCAGAAATGCATCCTAAGAAAAATCCCCATGAGACCTCAAAAGGTGTAATCCCAGTAGAAAAGACACTAGGAAGAGAATGTGGTTCTGGCCACATGAGTAGGGCAACATTCAGCAAAACAGAAAGGTGATATTATCTCAAAACACTGCACTGTTGAAATCACTACTAATATAATCCATCCCAACACAACACACTCTGCTTTATCATACGCTTCAAAGAAGCAATAGAGAAGAGTTCAGAAAAAAGCAACAAGGACATGAGGAAGGTTTCCCAGACTCTTCACTCCCAGAGGTTAAAACAAACTCCTTATATTCAGCTTATTGCAAGAGAAGGCTCAGAGGGGACTTGTCTG
>NW_009953647.1:1193329-1200091 GCF_000747805.2 Chaetura pelagica | reverse complement strand
CAAAAGATTGACTAGCTGGGAGTTGAAGCTGGATCTATTCAAACCACAGAAAGACCCATCTCTTTTCACAGGAAGCTCAGGGGGACCTGCACCCTGAACCACAGTCACCACCAGCTTTGGGCCAATTACTCTTGTTTTCTCTCTTCTAAATATTGAGGATTTCTTTGCATTTATGTAGAGATCAGCAGAGACGTGATCTTTATGTTTCCAGTAGTGAAGAGAAATGCACACACATCCCTAAAGCTCCCAGGAATGAGGGAATGTTTGAAGGACTCCAGACCAATCTCATCCATCATGTTGAGAGGGAGTAAGAAAATGTAATTGGGAGGTTAAATAACAAAACAAAGCCAGAGGCTCTGGAGGGAAAAAGAGAGAGATGGCTCTCTATATTGCATATCACTATTGCAATCCAAGAACAACACTGTAAAACATCACAAATAGGGCCAGTTTCAGTTAACGAGTTAAGCTGAAATTTTACAATCTTTGCTGAAGTTTCCTGTCGTGAATACCCACTCCAGACTGATTCTTGGATCGACAGTTTCCATAGGGAAGCATACAGCAAGGAGAACTGGTTTGTTTGGGGTTTTTCCCCACCTTGTTAAACTCATACTGGTGAAGACCAAGCAACAAGATTTAAGTATCACTAGGATTTTGTTCTCCATCAGGGAAGCCTGGGCTGAGAAGAAAACATATTATTCTCTGAAAATTCATCCAAATTTGGCTACATCCTTCACCTAGAATTTTCCTCTGGGCAGACTTGATTGCAGCCTGGGGAAGTCCAATCCCCCTCCCAAATCCCAGCTGGAGCACAGCACACACAGGGACCATGGAGCAGGCAGTGCCCACGGCCGCAGTGCCATGCTGAGCAACAGCAGCCTTTGCATGGCTGGGGAGAGGAGGTGCAGGCAGGGGGAGGCAGGGGCTCTCCAGAGCTTTCATCATGCTTTGCACTCTCCAGCCCCTCTCCCGTGGGACTGGGAGAGGGCTCAGCTCCTTTATCTTGTTCTCAGTTGTGCTTGTTGTTCTGCTGTCCTAGAATAGACACATCCCTTCCTCCAGCTCCCTAATTAAACAAGATCCATTCCACAGACCAGCTCACACAATAGTTTTCACAGCCTCTCCTCTTAAACAGATGTGATCCTTTCCTCTGCTCCCCCACGCTGCAGGAACACGCTGTAACACACACACTCACACACACAAACACACACCCCCCCTTGCAGCTCTCACAGCCACAAAACCCAGAGCCAAAATCCTTCTCACCTTGCCGCAGGCTGCCAGGCAGGCACTGACACTGCTCTTCCCCCCTGGCCCTTTGCTGTACAGCATCCCCTGGAATATCTTCCTGCTGCACCAAGCCAAAACCACCAAGAATTAATTTTAGCAGTGAAGAAACTGGGGCACGTGGCATTTTTTCTGCAAGGCTGCAGCACCCCGCTTTGCCTCTCTTCTTAAGTGACACAGCAGAGAACACTTCAACAAATTAAATCAAGGAGTTCTTGGCCTTTGAGGACCAGCAGAGAAGCACAAGAGATCAGAGAGCAGAAAGGATCACACACACAAGTACAATTTAAACTGTTGACTTGGTTTGATTTTAATTCTCTCCAGTTCCCTGCAAGGAAGGAGTGTGACAAGTCATTCAGTCTCCTTGTGTCTCAGTTTCTCATCCATAAAACAGACAGTAAATATTGCTAGACCCCTGACTCCCTCCTTGTGAGGTTTCTTTGACTCTTTGCTCTCCTTTTCCTCAGCACTTTCTCCCCTTAATCACAGAACAAGAGCCAGGTAGCATCTCTGGACACACCTGCCTGTGTCTCTTCTGCTCAGATCTATGCAATGTTCCTTCAGTGGTCAGCACAAGGGAGGGTTTGGGCAGGGCCCCACTTCATCCCAAGAGTAAAAAGCTGCCATGACAGCAGCAGATTGATGAAGGCCCTGATTTAGTTTAAAAGTGCAGAAAAATTCCATGTTGCAGTGAGGGAGATGAAAAAATACCTCCAAATAGAAGTAATGGCAAGGGTGTGAGGAGAAACACTCTCAAGGGGATTGGAAAAGGGAGACGAGTCCAGCTCTCCACTCTGCTAACCAGGAAACTACTGGGAGATACCAGGATAGGTCACAGATCCCAAAAGCAGTCTCATGACACCTCAGCATACCTCTTTCAAGTCCATTTTCTGTAGTGCTCCTCCAGTGCTTCACCAATATCTTAGGGGCTCCACGAGCTTATTGTTACTCACAGTTAAGAATTTCCCCTAAAATGCAACGCTCAGTGGAAAGGGCTACCTTGGCTATAAGTTTGTAGAAGCAGGAGTAAAGTGTCACCTCTTAGTGACAGTGTTGGGGCTGGAGAGCCCTGAGCTGGGTGCATTATGGCTGGTGATGCTGAACGCAGCCTCTTCCCTCAATAACAGCACCTTCTGACACAAGTTAGAGGGTCAGGCAATGCAAGGCAGCTCTGTCACCTTGCAGAAGGAGAAGAGCTATCAAAGGACGACAGTTTCCACAAACAGCAATTACCCCTGCTCTCATGACCCCAGGTCTCCCAGAGCGAGCTGCAGACCTCCCCCTTCACAGCCAGGCTAAACTGAATCATGCCTGTGAGCCAGAGCACACAACAAATCACTGCCTCCTCGGCAGGAGGAAAAGGCACAGGGGGAGCAGAAGAGGCACTTCAGCCCCACAGCAGCCTCTGAGCAGTGTCTGTGAGCACCAGGGCTCTGGCTGTGCCTGCGAGACACCAGGTCTGCTACAGCACATCCCTGGGCTCCCAGTGCAGCTGAGCCCTGGCACGGGCCAGAAATGTGTGCAGCACATAGGAAGAGCCCCGAAAGCCATAGGCACCCCTCCAGCAGGAACCAACACCCCTGCACGTGCCCTGCTGAGAACACAACCCATTTGTGCAATGCTTAAAGCCTCCCTGGAGAAACACTGCCAAGGAATCAGAGAATCAGGGAATGGTTTGAGTTGGAAGGGACCTTAGAGATCATCTAGTTCCAACCCCCCTGCCATGGGCAGGGAGACATCCCACTAGACCAGGTTGCTCCAAGATCCATTCAATCTGGCCTTGAACACTTCAAGGGATGGGGCATCCACAGCTTGATAGGCAACCTGTTCCAGTGCCTCACCACCTTCACACTAAAGAACTTCCTCCTAATGTCTAATCTAAACCTCCTCTCTTCCAGTTTGAAACAATTACCCTTGTCCTATCACTCCATGCCTTTGCAAAAAGTCCCTCTCCAGCCTTCCTGTAGCCCCTTCAGGCACTGGAAGGCTTCAATAAAATCTCCCTGGAGCCTTCTCTTCTCCAGGCTGAACAATCCCAATAGTCCCAGGCTGTCATCACAGGAGAGGTGCTCCAGGCCTCTGATTGGTTTTGTGGCCCTAAAGGAAAGACCTGCCTAGAGGAGGAACAACCATGAAGCAGGACAGGCAGAACACAAGGGCACAAAATGGGATGGGCATTTGTGAAATAGCTTGGCAGGCTCTCCATTAATTTAGAGGTGGGCTGGCAGCCAGCAGAGCACACCCCAGCTGGAAAGGAGTGCTGCTGCAGGTCTGCCCTCTCCCCCACATGCAGGGAGTCTGTCAGATGTAATTCCCCATCCTCTCCCTGATGCTCCCAGCAGATATTTGCCGATGGCTCAGACAATGGTATGGGCAAGCTGGATGTGAGTCACTGTGTGATGGCAGGGAAAGCCCCCAGACAGGGAGTGAGATGAGTCATGGGGAGAGCTGTGGGCTCTCAGAGAATGAAGAAAGCCCAACCAAGGAAAGGCAAACCCAAGCAAACACAGGGCAAGGATACATGACAGGGACACACTGGACACAGGCACCATTGCCTCCCAGTTTTTACCAGCAGCTCCAGTCCTGCCCTGGGTTTGGTGCCTACCTGGCTCCCAACCCTTCTGAAGGCATTTGCTTGGCTACAGGCCACCACCAGCACTGCTGCTTGCACTGGCATGCCCAGTGTCAGTGGACGTGCTCCTGTCAGAGCTCTGAGCACCACCTCCCCGTGCAACACTTGCCCACAGCAGAAGCGTTGAGCTCCTCAGGGAGACAGGAGGTGTGGGGACAACCACGCACCAACATACACCTCCTGGTTCATTAGCCTTCCCAAAGCATGTTCCTGCCTGGGTTATGGTTTCCTTCATCCTCACTGGCTCCACATCCAAGCTCTATGTCCAGCTCCCAGCTCTTTCCCAGGCTGGACCCCCTGCCACCAAACTCTCCTGCAGTGGGGAGCCTGGCCACAGGGGACATGCTGCCACGCCAAGCCTGGCAGAGAATGCTTTGCCAAGGCACTGCCATTTATCTACTTAAATTTGTAATTTTAGTACATGTGCATTACAGCAGAGTGTACGTACAACTCACACTACTTAAAGCTGCCAATAACTTTCAAAGCTTTGCTGGAAAGCACTTGCTGCCTCCTGGCCATGGTATTAAAGCAGAGAACAAAGCCAGGGCCACCACACTTTTGCCAATTCTCCTGGAAACTATTCCTCCCCTATGGGCAGTCTTGCTCAAAAGGCTGCTCCAGTGAATCTGGGTACTAATTCAACCAGTTTAATCATTAAATACGAACTGCAAGACGCGATCCTGACCTGTTTGGTGCAATCAAGTAGGTAGCATGTTAGTAGCAATGCTGGCTAGCCATTATTTTATTGTGCAGCTAAGTGGCACTGATGATACTGGGAGAAATACAATAAACGTGCCGGGAAACATTCACCCTCCTCACTGTGATTGTCCGAGCACTGAAAGAGCTGTTGTAATTTTCACAAATATCCCTTCGGTTCCTCCCAGATCTAATAGCGCGTAATCTTGTTCGCCTCGGATAATCCAGTCAAATCATTAGCTCCCTGACAATTCACCTCGCGTCGAGTGCCGTGACTTTGCAAAGAGCAGGCTGTGCTCCTCTGGTGGCCAAAGGCTGAGCATCTCCTGGCCAGCCCCCTGCCCACATCCCTGCCAGCAGCTTGCAAATCCTGCTCCGTTTTACAGCCACGGCCCTGCTGTTTCTCGCATGGCAAAAAGAAGCAGCCGACTACCTCATCGTAAATGACCTCATGCTTTGAAAAACTCAGGGACAGGGGTTATCTCAGAAATATTTTAATTAAATGAGCTCCAAATTACAGCAGGCGCTCTGCACAAGTAACTGGCCAAATGCTTCTGTTTTCACACCAGTCCGACTGCGCGTGTGGTTTGCAGAGGATGCGAAATTTTGCTTTAAAAGAGCTTGTTGAAATTCAGCAGTTTTGCCAATTTGCTAAAATAGAGCTCAGCTATGCAAAGATGCAGAAGCCCCACAAAATCAGATGTACCTGACTGAGTAGGAGGTGTAGAGGAGCAAGGTTTTAAAATGCCTGAAAAGCCTTCTTGTTCGGAGCCTGCAAAACTCAGCTGGACACTTCCCAGAAACAGGCTTGCAGAAGACTTCCACAGAAGCAGCTTTTAAGAGGTGCTTATATAGAATTCCATCCCTTCTGGCACCAAAGAAAACCTGGACTAAAGCCACACTCAGCAATGCAAGTAGCAAAGAAAGGATGATTCCGAATTGTCTAGAACAACAGCACCAGTAGCCAGGTAGCACTGGCTGCACTGGAGACATGCCAGGAGCACAGAGGAAAGCACCTGCATGTATTTACACCATGAAAGCATAAACAATATACAGTTTTAATTGCCATTTAAGGCTCCATGTGCTCAGCCATTCTGAAAAAAAAAAAAAGAGAAGATGTCTTGCACCTTGCTCAGGCACTTTAAACTTAAATCTTCAACAGCTCATAGACCATATGGTTGGGAAGATGCATCAGTTGAGCTCTGGCTCTCTAGTACCATAACACCCACTTGGGTAGCTGGCAGATGTATCATCCATCCCAGACCACTCTCATGAGCTCCCATCTGAATTCCTCAAGCTTTGCCCATGGCCAGTGCAGAGCAGAAGAGCACTGTGGCCTCTGGGCTGCTGCTTCCAAGGAGAGCCTGGGCACAGAAGGTCCCCGGGCTCACACCAACGGGACTGGCTGGCTGCAGTTCTAATGAACATTTAATTATTGGTCAACCTGGGACATGCCAGCTGCTTGCCAGGAAAACAAGCCCTGGCCTATTGTATTTATAAGTATTGATACAGCCACTGGTGCCGTGCAGGAGAGCCAGGTGATGTAGGCTCCAGAGGAAAGCTGCAGCAAAGGCTCATGAAATTGCTGTCCAAGTACATCCTTGGCATGGTCAATGGCCCATTCCACTGATTACTTTCAGGCTCAGGGATTTTCACTAAGGCACAGGGCAAGACAGGGGCTGTGCCCCCAACAAGTCCAGACACTGCAGGCAGGAAAAGCAGGAAGGCATAAGCAGTCAGCTCAGCACCTCCCCTTCCCTTCTCGCCCCCAAGCTGCAAGAATCCCAGGAATTCTCCAATATACTGCTGCTCCTGGACAGAAATCCTCCCTCCAGACAGCACTGTGAGGATGGCCAAGCTGCCACCAGCCCTTCAGCAGCAGGAGGATGGGGATTGCATCCCTGCCCTGCAACACCAGCTCCTTGTAAAAAGTCCCTCTCCATCCAGATCCACAAAAGGGAGCAAATTTGGGCTCAACAGGCACCCCTGGTTCTGCCCACAGCCCCTTGCTCTGCTCTGCTCTCAGGAGAGCGGCCGGGGCGGCAGAGTCAGGAATCCCAGCAGAGTCAGGAATCCCAGCAATGCCGTGTCCTCCTCTGTGCCCCCAGAGGGTCAGGGCTCCATCCAAACAGGAAGCCGGGACCAGGCAGCCC
>NW_009953647.1:1180509-1192993 GCF_000747805.2 Chaetura pelagica | reverse complement strand
GGCCAGGGCAGGAGCCAGCGCTGCAGGAGGGGCTGCCAGGGCGCTCGTCCCCTTTGGGCCCCCGCTGGAGGGCAGGGGGCTTCCTCACTCCTTTGCAGGGTCATTCTTTTAAATCCTTGTGACACAGAACCAAGGCTCGGTGAGCGGCTAGAAGAGAGGCAGCCCCGAGACAAGGAAGCCACAGGGGTGGGATGGAGAGGGTCCCCCTCCTTCAGCAGCACTGGGAACATGCAGGGACACCCCACTTCCCCCTAAGCCACAGGCTGTGTCAGAAACCAGACAAACCCCAGGGTCAGCAGCTGCTTCACACACAGAAGCGCCACATCTTGCACCTGGAAACAAAAGAATCTCCCCTTGCTCACTTTCTGTGCCTAAACAAGCTCTGTCTTCCGCTGGTTTCCCCACACCAATATTCTGGGATTGCTTTATTCCACAAAGAACACAACCACCCTTCTGCTTTAAGAAGGACACACATTCCTTGACCTCCAGCCAATTCCAAACCAGGCTCCGGCGCCCACGCCCGCCAGCCAATGCCCTTGCAATGCTGTGATAATGTCTTGCTGTGGGGTGCAAGGCCAGCACAAACCACGGGAAACCAGGGAAGGGCTCCACACACAAACTCCCAGCAATCCAACCACCCTGGCATCCTCTTCACAGGCACCACCCCACGACAAATAAACAGACATTAGAAGTCTCTCTGGCAGATCTGATCTGCAAACCCTGGGCCCTCCAATGACTTACGTCTTGACATTGTCTCCTGTCTTATGCTAGAGCAAGGAAGCCTGAGCACACATTTCAAGCACATAATTTACCATGAAAAATTATATTCTACTTTAGTTTGTGTCCTTTTCCTGCCATTCAGAGCTTTATCTATGAATTATCTAGACTATGCTTAAGTTTATTTACATTGGTCAGTAAGGATGTTTTGGTGGTTGGTTTTGGTGGCTTTTTTTTTCCTAGGGTGTATTTAAAGCCCTCAAAGTTGTGCCAATCCTTCCATACTAATGTGGAGTTACAGGATTTTGGGGCTGGAGCTGCATTCTTTCAAAAGTCTTATCTTGACATGCAGCAGAGGAAACTGCTGTTTACAAGAGCTCCTGATGAAGTCACAGTTATTCTTCCCCAAACCTCATTTGGAACCAAGGTGAGCAACCCTAATGCCATAAAGGATTTCCCAGCTTGTGCACTGGCCACAACATTGACCACCACCAGGAGGACAGGGGAGCAGGGAATAAAGCTGCTGAGAAAAGCCCACAAACTATTTACACACTGAAAGTTTGAAACAGAAGAGCCTTGCAAGCAGTGTCCTTGGGGTATGGTGCTCCTCTCCTTGGGATATGACACCCTTCTCCTCCTCAGGCTATGATAAAAGAGAAAAGATTACAGCAAGAAGTGCTGAGAGAGGAGCAGGGTGACAGCCAAGCCTGGGTAGGACTACTCAACCCCATCAGCAGGTCCAGCGCTGATGGGACCTCATGAGCCCACCAGATCATTTATTACTCAACACCCCTGTGAGAATCCTCAGCTCCTTCCATTTAAGAGTGTTATTTCCAGGACAGAGCCATCCCTGGAAGACAGGGCAGACCTCTCACTGTGACCCAAGGAGCAGATGAAAATACCTGTGCCTATGGCCAAGGTCCAACCACCACCCAAAGGGCTGTCTCCTACATTGGAGAGCAGTCAATCTCCTGCTGCTTTAAGGCTGGGGACAGTGAGCTGGCCAGGAACGTGGTTTGTCCCCTCCCAGCCTGCCCTTGAACACCTTCCCCTTGTGCAGGCGAGAGGAAAAGCTCCTCTCCTGGCCACCTGCCAGGCATTATACAGTGAGAGCGTCCCGTATCCTGACTATAAGTATTTTGGGAAGCCAGATGACTTCATTACCAGCTGACATCTCCTGACCTACTTGCTGTCAAACAAGCTCGCTGCTGGCCAGCCCCAGAGCTCGTTAGTCAGCACTTTAATTTGCATGTTGCCATTTACCAGGAACTAACCTGTTGGCATATCCAGGCAGTGTCCACGTTTTCACACAGCTGAAGTGCTTATGCAAACAAATGTACTTCTTCCACAAGCAGTGGCCTTTGAACTTAGGGACTGACACACGGGGAAACCCTCTGAAGCAGAGACGTGCGTGGTTTCCAGCTGGCACTGGCAGCCCCACATCCCACACCCACCTTCTACCCCATCCCTGGGGATGCTCCAGATTGTGAAATTGTGGCACAAAGTCGTAACTTGCAGCCACCAACTCTGGGGCACTCAGAGATCTCCATGGAGAGATTGGTGGTGAAAAACAGAGTTATGAATAACCTGGAGGACAGGACTTAGGTGAGACAAGGCTGCAAGAGGAGACTGCCCCTGCCACCCCAACACACAAGGGGAAGGAGCATCCTCTCCACACTCACCCTGATCCTCCGCATGGCCGTCACAATCTCCACCCGGCTGTTTGGCCGTGGCACATCCAGGCTCCCGATGTACTAGAGGGAAAGAAAGAGAGCATTAGTTGAGTTTCCACAGCACTGAAAACCTCATGGCCCCACCATGGCACCCTGGAGGAAAACTAGTGTCGCTTCTGGGAAACAGGCAGCATTTTGCTCACTGCACTCGAAGCACTGCTCACCTCCCACCACGAAGCTGTTCACCCACCACAATGTTTCAAGGATTCAGCAGCCCTCGTTCTAACAATAAAATAACTTCAGTAATCAGGCCAGCAGGACTCATTCATCTATGGTGTGATCAAAGTACATTGGTATAAGCCAACATCCCCTCTGCTGCACTGAGTCACCTATTATAGACCTAGATATTGGACTATTGCTAAAATAGCTGGGGCAACCTGCCTTGTGACAGGCCCTTCACTTCTTAATTACTGCCCTGTCAAACCCGTGGCTGTTCCTGCAGCAATGCTGAGCCTCCAGGCCAAGCCTGTGGAATAAAGGAGCTGCTTTGCTATTCAGAGGGGACCAAAGGCAGCACCGCTGCGACCCAGCACAGGGAGATGCCGAACAAAACCCTTTTTAAAAATAAAATGGAAGAGGGCAGAATCAGGAGAAGGTTCAGGAAACAGACAAGTGACGAAGAGTCAATGCAGAGCACTAAAAATGTGTAGTTAAAACAAAAGCATTTGGAGTCTATTTCCAAGCCCCCAGTGCTCCCACGCTTCATCTCGAGGCAAGCGCTGACGTAACCCCGGGCAGCGCGGGACGGGCACTGAGCCTGGCAGGGCTGCGTGCTCCTGTGAACACAGCTGTAGCCTTTGCTTACACCATGAAAACCCAGGTCACTGGGTTTCAAGTGCCAGTGTTGACACGGGTGCTCGAATGGCCGAAGAAGTGCCGGGGGTCACCCTTCAGGAGGAGGTTGTGCAGAGGGGTTATTTCTCTCCCAGCCTCGCTGCGGGACTCCCGGCTCCTCTTGGCTGGGATGCTGCTGCCACCTGAACCGAGGGCACAGCACAGGGCTGCGTGACCACTCATGGGTTTTGTGTATGTGTGCCATCCTGGATAGCCCTCCTTGCCAACCCTCCATGCCTGCACCCCAAACTCCACAAGCCCGATGCCTGACAAGGCCGTGCCCAGCTGCGCAGCTCCTGAGTGCAGAGGGAGGCAGGTGACCAGCACCGGGCATTGGTGCTGCCAGTAGACGTGAAGAGTGAAGATATAAAAAGAAACACCAAACAGCTGGCACGTTTGACACGTGCTGAGCAGGTTGCCACAGTGCAGGGCAGCTTTATGCAACCAGGAATCAAAGCCCACGCTGCAGGCAAAGGCAGTATTAACTGCCCAGACCCCACCACTCAACATCCAGCCACAAAAGCACAGGACTTTAGTCACATCCCCTAAACAGAGCCTTCCCACTCCTTCAAAGGTTTGGGTGTTATTAGGATAGGCATCTTTGACATCAATCAATTCCCTTTTCTTATGTAAAGTCTGGAAACCATCATTAAAGAGTAGGAGATGAGGAGGAGGGCTGATGTGGCCAAAGCCCTGGGCACACAGTCACCAGGCAACATGTAAGGAGAAACCTTTCCCATCCTTCCCCATCAGACACAGATCCTGGCTGCATAGCACCTCTGCCTCCAAGCCTCCCCACGTAGCTCTGCTGCTGAGGAACACCTGGTACTGCTCTCCTCTCACTTTCAAGAAAGACTTTTTACTTTCAGTTGTAAGACAGACAGATTTTTCCTAGCAAAGGGGACAGCCACAGGATGTCTACCTTGTTCTAGCTATTCCAAACAGCAACAGGGTCACCACCACTGGAGGGGTAATTGCTTTCCTTGAACAGAAGAACACAGCCAGGAACAAGAACAGGGCAAGTGATGGCAGCTACCAGCCAGGCAGGAGGCAGCCCTGTCCACTGCTGGTTCCCACAGCCACATGAATTCAAGCAATGCCAACCTCCTGGCTGACAACCACCACCTCGGCCAGCAGCCACACTCAGTCATGCCTGTAATTGTGTCTGTGAGCTGAGCAGGGCTGGGCCACCCCTAAGCAGGTGATGGAGCAGAAACTGGACACCACCTTGGACCTCCTTGGATGGCCTTCCTGGAAAACAGCACCAGCTGTAGAAAGTGCCTTGATGCTGTCCTAGCTACACCCCTTCGTTCAGCTATTCCCCTCCAGTCCATGCTTGCAAGCACCTGAACCAAGGGGCTCTGGTCACAAACCATGGCAGGATTCAGCTCTGCTTCCAAACCTGGGCTCCAGGGCATCCTGCTGCATCCCATGCTTGGGACTGTTGCTCCACCAGCCCCCGGTGTGGGCTCACTCCACACCATTACTGTGCTCACAGCTCTGAAAACACCCACCTCTCCCTCTGCTCTGGAGGCAGGTATTTTTTGCACATTTCACAAAACTCAACAGATGGACAAACTCTCCACAGATTATTTTTGCCTTCAGGGCAGAAATCACACATGGGAACTGCACTGCAGAGGAGTAAACCTTCACAATGCAGTGAGTATCCTCCCAAAATTGTGGACTTGGAAGGCTGGCCTTTCAGCTAAGCTACCATTCCCAGGCAAGCAGCAGGGATGGCCTGAGAAACCACCCATATTTAATAGTGCTTTAATAGTGCATGAAGGGCCACTCCTGCTCTGCTTTCCTCCTGTCCTATTCACAGCACCAAGCTTCATTTTGGGAAGAAGCATGGGGGGAAAGTGGGAGGCAGAGGGGAGGACCAGCAAAGCAGCAGGAGGCTCCAGGGTGCAGGACTCTCTCTCATACCACCCCAGCATTGACACCCAGCTTCCCCCTCCCCGGACAGGAGCCCCAGGGACCCTCGAGCAAAGGGGCTGCCAGACCCCTGGCATGGGCTTTTGACTTTCTTTAAAACCCATGTGCCCCAAGCCAGATGCCAGGCACAGTAATGGCCCTGGTCCCCACAGGTATTTATGCTCCAGCTCCCAGGGCTTGGACAAGCAGCCCTGCCACCAGGCCAACCCTGCAAGAAAGGGAGGCAGTGGCTGAGCCTGGGGAGGAGAAAGGAAGGGGCCCAAGACAAAAGGAAGGAAAATAAAGCTGTGTGAAAGAGAGCTGACAAAGAAAATAAACCCATGAAAGAACCCAACCTCCACGAGCCCCCGGGAAGCAAGGAGGAAACCATATGTACACATGCAGGACATGGCTTTGCCAAATAACCACATCCAGACCCATGGCCCCACCACCCTGCCAGGGGGCCAGGGGGGCAAAGGGGGAGCCCCCCACAAGCCCTCTGGCAGGACGAAGGCAGGGGAGGGCAGACCCAGCAGCCCCCTCCTCCCTGGCCCAATTAGGAGAAGAAAGGCCACCTGCTCGGAGCCCCAGTGAATGGGCAGCCAAGGGGGTCCCTCCTGCGACGAGGCCTCTGGCAGCCCCACAAAGGCAGCCCTGGAGCTGCAGCGGCTGTGCCAGCACGGGTGGGCAGGCACAAAGCACCTATTTTGCAGGGTGCTTTTGGTCCCCCGCTGCTCCTCATCCCCTACATGGGATCCAGCCTTCCATCAGACCTTCCTGGGCTCATACAAAGGGCAGCCCCTCTCCTTGCCATGGCACAGGCTTGGTGACTGTCACCCCTTGGGTTTCTCAGCACCCAAAGGGAGTTGGCTTGCTGCTGCCCTCCCATGCATCAGGCTTCTCTGTCCCAGGCACGGCTGGAAGTGGCCTCCAGACACAGCCCACACCATGCCCTCACTACCTACAGCTTACAGAAGACCTGCCCAGTTCAGGGAAATACCAGTCCTCCCCTGGCCAGAGGTAAAAAAAACACAACCCCAGGAAAACAAAAGAGAGCATTTTGCCAAAGCAGTATTTGCTCAAGTCACTTAGCTTCTCATTTTTCCTTGAGGCTGTTTAATTCTGCTCGTTTTCTGCTCGGTCAGAAATTAATTTTCTTGAGAAGGTGCATTTTCTGTGACAGCAGGTGGGAGATATTTTCTGAAAACCCAAGGCTGATCACATCCCTGATGGGAGGGACACCTTCCAAGGGGTGTTGATGAGACTCCTTGCAGGTGGTGGACAACCAGAACCTTCCCCGAGAGGAGCTGTCACCTTTCCAAGGGAGGGAGGCATGCTGCTGCACAAAGGTCAGGGCTGGATCATTCCCAACTTATAGGGACGCCGAGGTTGGCTGGCTGTCAGGTTTCCAGCATGGAAAGCCACCCTGAACCAGAGAGCTTTCCACAGACAAGGAGCCTCTGCTTCTGCAGGCGGGCAGCACAGGCAGTGCAAGCAGAGCAGACATGATGGCACCAGCCCCGAGCTGGATCATGGCACCGTGGGACATGCAGCCACCCCCAGGGCCAGGAGAGCCTCCTGTGAGCAGGGGGTCCTGGCACCTGGGCTGGGGAGGGGTTACCAGAGGTGCTGGCAGACGGGTGGGAAGCATCAGGTACAGGGCACAAAGGTCCCGAGATTTCTGGAGTCCAGTGCAGCATGAGGCTGCACCAGGTCCTGGAACGTTGTCTCCAAGACACACAGCTGTGCCACACAGAGAGGGCCAAAGTACTCGGGCACCCATCCCCAGCCGTTATTTCCCCAGTGCCCAGGGCAACACCCAGCCTGTCTGCAGCCTGGCTGATAAGGGCTTCTCCCCGGGCTACTGCCACCAGAGAAAGCAAGGAGAAATCCAGTTCCTGGGACTTTTGCTGTCCTGTGCTCCTGCTCTCCAGTTGCCCACACACACCCTCTGCCTAGGGAGCCACAGGGCTGGGCTGGCATGGCCCTGGCTCTGCCCTGCACCCCAGGAACACCCAGCCTCACTGGAAGGAAAGGGAGGAAGTTTACTCAGACTACAGTGGTGCAGGCTCAGAGGCCATCAGGGATGGAAAAGTCACGATGCCAGCTGACTTCAATGAATAAAAGCTCTGGCTTTCCAGCCTGAGCCAGGCAGGCAGGTGCAGCAGGCTGCCTGCAGAGCTGCAGGGCTCCAGGCCTGTCCAGTGCTCCCTTAACGGGGCTCTGGAGTCCTCAGGGTGCAGCCAGCCCTGGGAGCCAGGGAGTTTAACACAGCATGTCAGTCCTGTCCAGAGCTACACAAGCAGACAGCAGGCATAACCACAGGGACAGCTCATGCTCAGCACATGCAGTGCTGCTCCAGCTGATGCCCTAAGGATGTCAGTGCACATCTGCCTGCCCATCCTGGAAGCCTTTGCACTGCCTGTGAGCTGCACAGGGGCTTGAGGGCCAGAAACTCAGAGCTCCAGGGGTCCTGAGAGAAGATCCCAAAGCCCCCAAAAAACCACATCTACTGCATCCACCCTCAGTTCTCTCCAGCCAAAATGGGCCTTGGGTGATAAGGGGAGACACCTTTGTATCAGGAAGCAGCCCTACAATGCAGACACCTGGATACAGGAGGTGGGATACAGCCGGGGAGCTGAAGTTTTTCCATGCCAATGAAGCAGGGTTGTCCACTTGTCCCTGTTTCTGTACCCCACCCAGCCATGCTGCCCACAGCTGCTCCCCATGCAGGTGCTGAGCTTCCTGCACTTAGACCCAGCTACAGCCTTAGCAGTACAGGGCACAGGGTGTGCAGGACCAAAGCACTTCAGCAGGCAGGGCTTGGAGCATCCTGCCTCCATGGATCCTTCCTTGGGACCTTCTGGCATCTGCAGAGCCCACGTGCTGCCCAGCTGAGACCTGCAGTCTGAACACACACAGCTTTGCCATATCCTGGCAGAGTTGTCTTTGCTAAGAGCTTCACTAAGCAGCCTGTGAACTGACTTAACAAGTACGGCAGAAATCTGCCTCTGTTTCAGATGAAAACTTTTGAGGCACTTGGGAAGGTTATTTATAACCTCAAGCAAGCAATCCCAAGCTCAATCACACTGCAGCTCCACTCCAGGCTGAGCAGCCCTGACAGAGCAGACCATACTCCAGACCTGCCAGTACAAACAGCCCCCTAACAAACCTGCCAAGTCTCTCCCAGCCAGATAAAGAGGGGCAGAGCTTCACACAACCTGTCTCCAGCTTCCCAGCCATCTGGGAAAAGGAATCTTGCTGGGAAGGGAGCCTGAAGAAGGAGGGGAACTGCACACCCTAGTCAGAGCTGTGTGCAGCTCTGCTCACTTCCAATGCTTTTATGTATGGCCCCTACAATATACACAAGAGTGGAAACACATGAGTTTGCTGCTTAGCATTTATCTGAGGTGATCACCTTTTTCCTGGCAAAAGGTATTTCTCTTTGCAGCAACAAGCAGGCTCTGCCAGTGCTCGCAGGCTCGAGAAGGCGGTGGGCAGGTGAGCTGGAAGGACCCAAAGGAAGGGACATACTGGATCAGACTAAAGTCTCCTTCATGTCCTGTCTCCAAACATAGACAGCAGCAGATGCTCAGTTCAACTTCAGTTTCCCACACATAAAGGCAGAGAAAGTACTGGCAAATATGATAAAAAATGCCTGGTTGCTAAGATCCTTTAAAGGGAAGAAAAAACAATCCCCCAGCAGAACCCAAAACCCCCACCTGCTGCCCAGAAGAACTGCAATTCTCCTAGACCTCCAGTCCCACATCTATTTGCACATGGGTCTGATATGATGAAAGCTGGGTCTCAGCTCATGTCTTGTCCCAGGCCATGGCAGTCCCGGGCCATAGGCAGTGGGTCTGCTGAGGACAAAGGTTTCCTTAGACAGACCCTTCTCCCCTCAGATGGGGATGGGGAAGAAGCAGAGGCCTCCTTGCATCTATCTCCCCCCTTCATTGGGAACAATGTAAATGATGGCAGTGCCAATGGATTAACCAGTCTTGAGACTGAAGAATTAAAAACAGTTCCCAAACAATGGGTAGTTGGTAAGGTGGGACCTTGCTATGGAGCACAAGATCTCCAGGGCAGGAGGGATCTCTCACTGCTTTTGAGAGAGGTCCAGCACTGTGAGCTCTGGAAATGTCTTCCCCATGCAAACACAGCAGCACCCAGCACCCCTGCACTCCAGTGGATGGGGGGTCCAGCACTCTGACGACAGATTCCACCACCCCATTCAATTCCTTCTACATGCTGCTCCCTCAGGAGGCGTTGGAGAGGCCTGAGTCACCATCTCTGAATGTGCCGAATTGCTGGTGTTGCACAAGCAGGACCTGGGGTTTTGTCCCACAGCACCAAAGCTTTGGGAAGATAACAAGTAAACTCACATCCCCCTCCTCCTCATCCAGACTGGAGGAACTGTGCTGGCCAGAGAGGTGGAGGAGGACAGAAGGAGTCTACTCCCTACATACCCATTTATTTAATCAGGATACCATTGCACAAGCGGGAATTTCTGCCTGCTCCCCTGTGCTGTGCTGCAGAACCCAGATCTTTCATCCGAATGCTTCAGCTAACTCCAGAGGCCAGGGTTTTGATTTTATTTAACAATTCAGACCAGAAGACACAGAAGAAAGCAAGCACCCTGCCTCCTCTCAGAGCCAGCAACCCTGATTCCCAGCGGGCGCCTCTGGGATACAGAGGGGTTTGATGCCAAGAGAGGTGGCCAAAGAAAACAGATCCAGAAGTGTGAAATATATTACTATTCCTAAGAAGATGGAGTGGGATTTTCCAGCTATTGGATTTATCTCCAGAAAATGGATTAACATAATCCTCAGAGGACACTTCACTCGGGCTCGGTGTCCCCAGAGCATACGGCTGCAAGTAGCTTCAGTGGGGATGAACACCACAAGTCTCCTGACAGCCCTGCTCGCTTCGGGGCGAGTCCATCACTCTGTGCTGCAGAACAGCCCACCCCAGGATGCCTGCAGTCCCTTGGGAGACAGGCAAGAGGGACAACAGCACAGGCGCCAGCAGCTACCGATGAACCCAAACACGCGTCACGTTCACAACACAAGCCAATGAAGAGAGCAGCAGATAGAGCAGGTCTGAGTGCAAAAATAAAATTAAAAATTAAAACAATAAATCAGTGCACTCAGGCCTGTGTTACCCCCTGCAGTGAGCCCCAAGCAAGCTCGTCAGGAATCCCAGGCTGCCAGAGCAAAGAGCACTGATCCAGCTGCTGAGGGCTGTAACTTCAGGATCCCTGCCACCCGTGCTATCAGCAATCCCAGGAGGCTTTTAGGAAACAGACACACGAGTCCCAGTGTCCAAGATGAGCATATTTCTTCTCTACTCCTCCCCCAAAGTTCTGCTCTAAATCAGAGTTCCTCATTTTTGTGACTGGCTCTGGGTGCCTGGGTGAAACAAGAGTGATGTGGGTCTAAGCACTCGGGATTCTTGGGGATAAAAGGAACTAAAGGAGTGTAAGCATTTAATTAATCTCCAGCAATCTAATAAAAGGATAGAGTAATTGCCTAAGCCATCTGCATTCTGCATCTGGCATCAGGGGCTGCTGGAGAAACCCACAGATTCGGAAGCTGGGTTTGGTACAGACTGTGCTTGGCATTAACTCGTGCCACAGGACACCAAGCAGGAGAAAGAGGAGCTGACAAAGAATATGCACAACCCCATTAATGCAGCCAGACCAGCAGCACGGAAAAGAGATGAACCACGAGCAGACCGAGGGGCAAGTCAATCCCATTCCTCACCCCCCAAGCTGGGCTACCCAAACCTGGCACGGAAGAGGCATGTGGAGTTTAGAAGGCTCTGCAGCCTCCCCACAGGTGAGGGGTGAGCAGGTGCTGGCAGTAACCCAGCAATTGGCTCCAATAACACAGGAGGAAAAGGCTGCAAAGCGGAATTTGAACAGTCTTTCCCAGGAAACAGTTGCAAAGCAGGTTTAAGTTTGCTCCATAAACAACAACCCTGCTGTTTTGCTCCCTGCAGCCCGGTGCCTGCCGCGGGGCAGGTGGTGGCCTCTGCAGAGGAACACTCCCAGCCCTGAGTAAAGGGGCAAAATAACACTCTGACACCCTCCAACGAGCCGCAGCCTTGCCCCCAAGGCACTGCACACAACTAGATGCCAAATCTGTGATTAGTTTTTTCCCCTGCCAGCACATGTGCTCCAAGGACAATGGTGTGTGGCAGATGCCTGCCTCTCTGCTGCTCCAAAACGTTTTACACCAGGTTTTTTTCCAAACCAACCTCACTCAGAGTGTCTCATCAGTGTGATAACTGTCCCTGCCAGGACCAGCCAGGGCTGCAGGATTTTATGCTTCCCCTCTTCCAATTTCATGGCCAGCTACTTCCCAGTGCACTTCCCAGCCAGCACTACCTGCTCAGGGCTGGGCAACACAGACAGGTAGCTCAGCTTTTTCCCAGCTTGCTGCAAGCACCCAAGCACTCAGCCTGTGGGCAGCCACAGCCTAAGGGGAGCAAAGAGACTGAGAGGTCCCCAGAGACAAAAAAAAAAAAAAAGATAAAAGGGAAAAGAGAAAAGGGAATGCCTCCTGCCAAACCCGCTAGTGAGAATGGTTTATATAGGTAAGGAGGAACAGCAAGCGTTTCTTTTGGGCAGGCAGCCCTGACCCCTTGCACTGCACCGCAAATGGCCCGCAGCTCCTCCGTCTGCTCACGCCGTGAATTTATCCCAGGACACAAGGCATCCCGCAGGCACCAACCCTTCCCCTCGGACACACGGGCACTCCAGCGTTACCCAGCGCCCTGGGAACGCGGAGCAAAGCCCAAGCCCTCCGCGCTTTCCCGGGCAGATGCAGAGACATCCCGGCTCTCTGGAGCCCGCGTCCCCAGGGAACAGCACGGGGGGACCCAGGGCCAAGGAGGGATGCTGGGGTGAAGCAGCTGGGTGAGCCCGCTCCATCCCATCAGCTCCCACACCCCTGCGGGACGGCTGGAAAGCCTCGCCTAACTCTGCACAGCCGAGTTTAGAGGAGAGCGGGCAATGCCCGGGGGGAAGGGCCGGTGGGGACAGCGGAGAGAACGCCAGGCTGTGCGAAAAGAGAGGCGGAACGCGGGGAACGGTGCGGGCAACAGCGCCAGACGGGGGGACCCCCCCAAATCCCCATCCCCCTGCCCACCTTGGCCTCGAAGCAGATGCCGTGCTGGAAGGCGTCCTCGTTGTGCAGGGGGATGCGGAGGTCGTGCCGGTCATCCACCAGGTTGTACTTGGATTTGGTGGGCATGGCGGCCCCGCGGCGGCCGGGCTG
>NW_009953647.1:1172410-1180444 GCF_000747805.2 Chaetura pelagica | reverse complement strand
AGGGGGGATGTGGGTCCCGCACCCGCTCCCTCCCCTGCCGGCGGGGAGGGGCCGGGGAAGCGCTGGAACCTGCGGGGCCGAGGGAGGGGAGGTGGGGAAGGCAGCGCTGACGGCTGGTGCGCGGAGCCCGGGGCCGCAAAAAAAATAAAACGTGGAACAAAAAGAATGGTGATAAACAAAAAAAAAGCTTAGCGGGTAGTTGGGGGGGTGGTGCCCGTCTTGGGCTTGTTGAAAGGCCAGCCCTACTGGAGGCACAGGAGCTGCTCCTCAGGGCTGCAGGGACCCGCTCGGGTAGCTCTGACCGCAAGCCCTGGCCCTTCCAGCCCTTCCCCCGCGTGGGGCACAGCCTCAGGCAGGGCTTCGTCCTCGTGTTTGAGCACCTACAGGTGCTACCCAGCAGCGGGGAAGCTCATTGCATTGCAGCGTGGCTGAAGAGCTCATCACACTGGATTCACACGGGCCAGAGGCACCGCTTGGGACAAGCCTTTCGAGGGCAGACATGGCCCCCCCACTCCACGGGACACCCACAGTTCCCCCAGCCCTTGTCTGGCTCTGCTTGCGTGGTCCTACACACCAGGGTGTATTTCCCTCACATGCCTGAAGTTTCTAAGAGTCTGCGATGCCAACACCAGCAGTGCTGGCTGTTGACCCTTCCCTGGGCACAACAGCTTCAGGGCCACCGATTTTTCAGACTGAATTGATGTGGTGAAAGTTTCCTTGAGTTTATAACGTAGTTCAAAGCCATCCACAGATGCAGGGTTTCAGCCATATCTGAAAAACCATTGTTTTCCTTCAAAGTGGAGTGGGCTGTCCACCATCCCCAGAGGCTTGGATAATGAGCTGGGCTTAGACAATCACACGACAAGCTGAAAAATGCCTGTGCTCAGTCATCCCCATGAGAGGTACATGGGAATGGCTGCTGTGCTGCTGCTTCTCTGCTTCAGGCTCGGGGTGGGATCACACAGAGCTGTTAGCACTTGGACAAGTGAATCAGGGCATGATTTCCCACTGAAACCAAGATGCCAGCAAGGCTCTTGAAAACGTTTACTCCTTGTTCTGGAAGGGAGCAGGGGATCAGTGCTGTGCATTGCAGCTGCAGCAGCTTGGTGACTGCACTCACAGAGATCCTTGGGCAAAAAGGGTCTAGAGAACTGACCCCCCATGAGGCACTTGAGCTCACATAAGTCTGGGACAGGCAGAAGCCAGTGGTAGGACAACTTTGAGACTGTATCTTTTCCATGGTGTTTGATGCTCTGGGTTCTCGCTGAAGGTTTCAGTTACACCCCTAGTAAAGGTTTAGCTGACAGTTCCTAAGTTCCAGGTGCTGGGAATGATAGAGCCACAAGAGAAGTGTCCCAGAGGTCTGTAGTACATCTTCAAACAGGGCAAGCTTCAAGACCAAAGCAACAGCTCAGGACTGTGCCTAGATGAGTTGTTGCAAGTAACTTCAGAGACAGAGATCCCACAGCCCTGTGCCTGTGCTAAATTTGGTTACAGCCAGTCTTTGCAACTGCTGGCTTTCCACAGCTAGCAAAGCCCTGTGGATTCAGTGACAAACTGAATAGCCATATGGGAGGGTTTGCAAGCAGCTCTCCAGTGGCTGATGCCTTAGGGGGGGGTTTCTCCTGACACAGACATGACTGATGGAAAGCCCTCAGAGCCTGGCAAACAAACAAACAAACAAAACCAAACAACACAAAAAAACCCTACAAGAACAAACAAATAAGGCAACAAACAACCAACCCAGAGTCTCCCAGGCAACCCTGGTGGGTTTGCCTGGCAGCAGTGGGGCTGCTCACAGCCCCTGTTGGGTGGTGGATGCCCTTGGTCTCTTCCACAGTTGCAGTGTGGATGTTCTCACTGGCTGCTGCAGGGCCTGGAGCAAACTTGGAGACTGCTTTCAAAATACTGGACTCTCATGGAACTCATTCACTGCAGCATCAAACAGCAGTTTGACAGGGGGAGGGGACACGGGGAGGACGAGGGGGTGGGCAGCAGCTCTTCCTGCAACCAGTTTGTCCCAAGCCTCATCCTGGCTGATGCCCCAGGTACTTGCAGGTCAGGCAGTGCTCCTGAGGGAGTCACACAGGCTCTGCAGGCAGCTTAGGATACCTGTGGCATTTCACCTGATTCCACCCTCCTGGTGCGGTACAAAACCAGAGAGAGAGTGACCAACACTCCCTGCCCTTGCACCAAGCCTGCCCACACCACCACTTCTTCCCGGGCCTTTGACACCAGGATGCCAACCCTTGTCCTCCACAGCCAGAACACACAGGAGATCCCCGAAAAAAATGGGGAGAGGATTAAACTGTCACACTCGTGTTTGCCCTGCAAGTCCGGAACCTGTTTCCTCCCTTTCCAAATCAATAATTAGAAGCCCTGGGACGACACGGGGAAGTTGTGTAACCGGTTTGCTTGTTGTCTCAGCCCCGTCCCTTCCCACCCCGCCTTGCACAACGGCCCGGGACAAAGGTCCCCGGTGCCACCCGAGCAGGGGGGACATCAGCAGAGTCACACTCGTGTTTGCCCTGCAAGTCCGGAACCTGTTTCCTCCCTTTCCAAATCAATAATTAGAAGCCCTGGGACGACACGGGGAAGTTGTGTAACCGGTTTGCTTGTTGTCTCAGCCCCGTCCCTTCCCACCCCGCCTTGCACAACGGCCCGGGACAAAGGTCCCCGGTGCCACCCGAGCAGGGGGGACATCAGCAGAGCCGGGGAGACGGGTTATGGGGGCTGCGGTCCCTGCAGCCTTCAGGGAACCGCAGGGACATTCAGGACCTTCTGTTAACAAGACCTTTGAGCAGCCCCGTGGGGCGCGGGGGAGGAGGAGGAGGGGACAGAGAGAACGGGGGTTCAGAGGGGCAACCCCTCCCTCGCTGGGGGTCTCCGGGGCTGCTCCCCAGGTCTCGGCTGCTCGCTGCAAGCCCCGAGTGTAGATGAATGAACCTGGGCTGCCATCTCCTGGGAAGCTGGAGAAACGCGGCTCAGCAGCGCGGGCTGGAGCAGCAGCCCCGGCTGCAGCCCAGGGGCTCTCGGGGCTTCTGCCCTTGCTCCTGCCGCAGCCACCCAGGGGGGACCGTCCCACGCCTCGTCTGGGATTTTTCAAGACTCCTTTTTTTTCACCCTGTGAAGTTGGGATGATGTTCTTGCAATGCTCACGTGAAAGTCAGCCAAAACAAACCCAGGATGCCACCAGCTGCCAGCTCCCAACACCCCACCAGGAGAGCCCTCCAGGCAGGGCCAGCAGCAGGCGGCTTGGAGGCAGAGCCCTACAGCCCCACTACGTCCTCCTGGGTGCTGGGGTGCCCAGGGCACAGCAGGAGCAGCTGCCACCACACTTGTGCATTTGTCTGCGCTGAGCAACATCTCCAAGGCAAGGGACTTGCACGGAATTGGTCAGAAGTGTTTTAAGCTCACCCATAATGGTTTTCAAAGCATCAGAAGGCTTTGATAGGTTTAAAGGCTAGAAAAGAGCTGATATTGTGCAAATATTTTGTAAAGATAGGCTGTCCTGCAAGTGTCAGCAGGCATGCAAGTCTCACCCTTTAAAAAAAAAACCAAAACACTACCAAAATCCTGTGGTATTTCCAGCAGAAATATTTGCTACAGTAATATTCACAGCCTATAACAGAAACCACCTGCAATCCTTTATCTAGGCTGGGACATATCAGGAAATGTGATGTTTGCAGAGCACTTTGTGCCTCAAGCACTGTGCCAGCACGGCAAGGCTGCAACTTGCCCTGCAAATCCTATGGCTCCCCATGGCAGGTGAGATGCCTCCCACCTGCTCACAAGGCAGCAGCAAGCACAGCCCAGGCAGGCCAGCATCCCCCTGCCCTGGCTGCTACTGCTCTCAATATAAGTGATTCAGTGTATCTACAGCTGGTGACTCCATAGCCACGGCTGCACATGTTGCTTCCACAGCAGCAGGGCAGCCCAGTGGTTTCGGGGAAAACACACTCATTGTGCCCAGGAGGCCCCTTCTCCAGAGAGCAGCCATGAAAGGGCTTTTGGCCAGGTATGCAGATACCTTTTTATTGTGCTGGATGTGGGTGGGAATGGGAACCAGCACAGAGCATGGCTATGAGAGGAAACAAACAGATGGCAGATATTGCATCTCTAAGCAATAAATTAGCAAGCAAATTAGCTCTTAGGCAGGCTTTCAAATAGGAAAGGAAGGATCCAGCACACACTTTGGTTCTCTAGTTTACTTTACTGTCCTCCCAGGAAATCCTATAACAGCAAACTGGTTTATGACCATGGTTGTGCAATGGCAGAGTGCACCAGACCACTCACCTGTGTAACCCCAGAGCATCCCTGTCAACCTGGGGTGGGCTTGGGCAGGGAGTCACCTTCTCCCTCCAGTCACCAGCAAGAGTCCCAGGTGGAAGAAGTGCTAAGCAAGGTGTATGGGTCAGCACAGCAAGCAGATGCCTTTTCTGCCTAATAAAACCTGGTGATTAACATCTAAATAGCCAGGGCTGAGAAGGGAGCAAAAAACTTCAGGAAGGGGAGGAAGGCAAGTCTGCTGGAATTAAGGTCAGGATCTTGCTGGCATTTGCTGGCATTTTATTCTGAGGAGCTGACAGAGCTCATTGTCATCAGGCACAAACATATGTATGCATGTATTTATTTTAGAGGTGGGACTGGGAACAATTTCAGAGCTGTTTTTAAAAACACAGGCCCATCTTTGTTGTCTGCTGTGGTGCAGACAGACTGTTAATGGAACCACCTGAAAACTCAGATTTTGCCTCCATAGACATTTTCATTCTTTGCACCACAATTTCCTTTCAATTTGGAACTATCCCAGGTTTTTGGAACCCCTCCAGAAACCCAAGTCCTGAACCATTTTTGTTTCAGAAATACAAACACATGGTGCTTCTGAAATAAATACATTCCCTGGAGTGGAGCAGGTGCCAGCTAAAATTAGCATTCCTCCCTGCCAGCCTCACCACAGTCTGCAAGTGAACCTTGAAAGCCTGGCAGGTTTTGGGGCACCCAGGGTCCCACTACCATGGCAGGGAGCTGGTGGCAGTGGGAGCCCATCCCTTTGAGCCCCCCAGGGGCTCCACATGTGGCAGCTGCCCAGGACCAGCAGCTGGAGCACTCCCACAGCAGGCAGAAGCAATTCCTACATCCACTTAACATCTCCTAGCCACACAGGAGACACCTTGTTCTAATCTCACTGGCCCATTAATGATAAACATGCCTAGATGTGTATTATAAAAAACACAAGCTGCATAAACATCACCCTTAACCACTCTCAGTTTTAACAGTTGTCAGTAAACTTATAAACAAATGAACTAACAGCTGCTCATTGTAAGAATCAATACTTACCTCCTCAGAGTGTTTTCCCATCCTCAAAGCAAGCATACAGCCCCAGGGCTCAGCTCCCTCCCCAGCTCCCAGAACCTTTAGGCTGTCCCTGGACGCAGCCAGGAAACACCTGCAGCAAGGAGCCAAGAGCTGCACACAGGGCACAGGAGCCCCACCACTTCCCAGCCAGGAGACCCTGTCAGCCCCTCTGCCCAGCCTGGGCTGCATTTCTGCAAGGTGAGCCACATCCCCTTAAATCACCACATCTCTAGGTGAAAGAAGCTGCCCCACAACACCTGCCAAACTGGGGAGGGGGAAAAAATAATGCAAACATGAGAGACGCCAACAACAGCTTGTTCCCAGCTGGATTGCAGGTTCCCCTGCCCAGGCAAGGCTTGGGCTGCCCACAGCAATGGGGAGGGGAATTGCTGAGAGCAGGTGCCAAGAGAAGGAGGGCAAGGACTTGATGTGAAAGGGAGCTGTGCTAGTGGTCCCACGGGGAGGTGACAGACAAGGATGAGGCAGCAAGCAGCTGCTCCAGGGGTGCAACACCACAGGGTGCTGGCTCTGCCAGCCCTCAGTCTGAAATTCATTCAGAGTTATCATGCTGCTGCACCCAAGGTAGAATCACTGCAGAAGGAGAGGTCTTCAGGTTAGTTTTGTCTGGACACAAGGGAGTGTACCCTGCAAGAGCTCCCCTCTCTGAGGGAGAGCCCAGGGCACCCAGGACTCTAGGCTGGCCTTGTCCCTGTGACTCCAGTCCAGAGTGCATGATTTTGGCCACAGCTTTTATGTTGTATCAGAGACAAGAAGGAATCTGAAGGAATATGGCTTTTCTCAGCCTCTATAAGAAGGACCAAGGAAGAACAGCACCTTCTTAATTTGTGTGACAAGCAGGTAGCCATATTCAGATTATATGCTAATTGCCATGTCTACCTGTCAAGCTTCTCATAGTAATCTCTCACTTGTGGCTGATAAATGAATATAATACTTGGCATTCTTCATTTGGGAATGCAGCTTATGATCTTCAGACATGTTATTGCTCAGTTCCCCAGTGCAAGACACCAAGCTGAGGAGGAGCAGTTCTCCTGGGTGCTCTCCCTTGTGAATCACTGCAGCTAATTGGAACTACCTTTGATATGTTTTTAATTTGCCAAGGCTTATTTGCTGTACAATCAGACACCCAGCTCCTTCCTTTAATTGCCTTGTAAACTGCCAGAATGATGAATTCTGACACCAGCCAGCATTTGTCTGAGGAGTGATACACAGTAACTTAGCAGGGTGGCAAGGCAAGGGCTGGGTACCCCATCCAGCCCACCAGGCTAGGGGAGCATCTCTCCTGCAGGGCCCAGTGGTTCATCCTCACCCTTGATAGAGCTGTGGGTGTGCAAGGGGACATGAAACTGGGTGCCCCCACCACAGCCAAGCCAGCAGACCAGTGCCTGCCAAGGGCTGCAGCAATCCCAGGGACCTTCCTTGTGCCCAGCCCTGCCGGGGCAAACTCCACAACAAACGTCCCCCTTGGCACTCACATACACCCTCAGGGACACCTGCCAGTCCCTGCCATCACCTGGACAACTTCCTCCAGCTCTGTCCACTTCCACAGCCACCATCCCACAGCCTGGCAATAGGCAAGAGCCCACAAAGGCACCATTTCACTCACTCCCATGTATTTTATGAGTTAATGTCCTAACTCTGATATGTTTTCGTAAGGAACCTCTTGTATCAGGTCAACTTTCTTGCCTGGAGATGCATTCATATGAAAAAAGAATATAGTTATTAGCCCCCATGTCCCAGCGACTGCAAATGCACAGGGAAGGATTAAAGCAGCAGAGCTGACAACCCCAGCTGCCATCATAATGGACTCACCATATCTCCACTGTGGCTGGACACTGGTGGAAGAGGGGATGAGCAGCTCAGGTTGGTGCCCGGGTGCTTGGCTACCTGCTGGGATGGATGGACAGACAGACTGATGGAAGGACATGGGGAGAGCAGTGTGCCCTGAGCCCCAGTCAGCTCCTTGGCGGGGTGATGAGGAGAGAGGGTGCTAAGAGGTGATTAGGTGCTAAGGTGATCAGGCATCAGCTGAACCCGGCCCTGGTTGGCTCAGCCCCCTCTCAGTACAGAGGGAGAAATTAAAGAGGACTTTGTTTGCAAACAATTGCAAATGCATAGTTTGAGAATCTGTAATTTAAACTCAAATCCTCCTTCTGTTACCAGTGATGGATGACTTTTTCCCACTGCTTTGAGAGCCCTTGGATCCTGCACGGCAGATGCCTTCCTGATTTATGACCTGCCTCTTCATGCGATGGGAAACAAGCAGCCCAACTCTAATTACCATGCTCTTCTTAGGCTAGTTTCCTATATTGCTTCCATCTTATTACCAGGGATCCCCACTCCACCTTTGTGCAGCTGACTTGTGTTTTATGGGTAACCTTGGCATGGATACAAATAATCTCTGTTGCACTCATTTCGCTGGCAGATAAGTTCATGTGCTCCATGGATGGATGGCAGGCTAGAAATGGTGTTTTTTCTGAGTGGCTCAGTCAGTGAGGGAGGTCAAAATGTGGGGATGAGGATGATGGGGAGGAAGGAGAAAAGCTGATGCCAGCAGCATTTTCCTGCCTCCAATGGGCAGAAAAGAGGGAGCGATGGATGGGGCCACACTAAGGGCTAAAAATAAATGTTCATCCTAAAGAGAATCTTGCTGGTTCGACT
>NW_009953647.1:1158843-1171996 GCF_000747805.2 Chaetura pelagica | reverse complement strand
CTTTCCCATTCTTTTCAGTGTGAGGGTGGTTAATTCTCCTTGGGAGCCCATTCACTTAGCAGATGTTGCTTTTCTTTGTGTGATTAGCCTGAAATCAATGGCAAATAATCCCATTCTTTAACAAATATTGGAGCACACGATTCCAGTGCTACAAGGTGCTTCAGCAGCCTGAACAGATGCTGAAATTACTGTCTGAAAGAAAAGCTCGCAGAGACATATTTATGCTTTTAAAATAGCATCACCCGAGTTTGTGTGGGGATGGGGGGAAATGCCTGTTTGCAGGTGCAGAGCTGGGGCTGGGCACAAGGACAGGGACCTCCTGGAGCAAGTCAGTGAGGCCACTGCAGTGGCCAGGCTGGGAACACAGGCTGTACGAGGAGAAACTGAGAGCTACATTAGCTCAGGCTGAGGAAGGGGAGCGATCCAAAAAGCCTCACCCCTGTGCTGGCCACTCCGGCCACTTGGCTAGTCCTGGCCAAGCAGCAAATGCTGCCAGCAGTGACACTGTTGGTAGGAATGCTAAGCCCTGAACCCCAGACTCCAGCAATGCCCACCAGCTGAGGGTTTCTGGCTCACAATGACTTCTTAAAATGAGCTCGTCAGCTACATTTTCATTAAGTTAATGTGTTTTTTCCCCCCAATAACTTTAAATCAGACTGTCGTGCTGTCCACACTCAAATGCCAAACCCAAGTATTTCACATCTGTGCCATTACCTCTACCAGCCATAGTCATAATCTTATCAAAGAGCAAAATTGTCTGATGAGCACAGTGTCCCTGTAAAAGGCAGAGGACAGGGATGAAATTTCTTCTTAGTTTCCACTCTGAAATCACTGCATCCCAGTAAGCTTGCCCTTCATTTGCTCCTGTGAAGTTAGGAGGGGTGCAGTCCCCAGCACTGGCCCAATCCAGCCCTCCACCACCTCCTTCATGGCCCTTCAGTCACCATGCCTAGCTGCAGTATGCTCTGGTGCTCTCATCCCTCCCAGGCACTGTGGGAAAACATACTTGTTTCTGATCACCCCCCTCCTGCTTGACACCTGTGTCACTGTTCTGCAGGGAGCCCAGGCCTCAAGCCACCACCAGTCACAACCTGCTGCTTGTTCTGGTGATAATTTTCCCCACCAAGAAAACCCTTGGGTCCCATAACAAGCACTTTTGTTTCAACTAATTTGCAGTCAATGCTGTTTCATAATTCAAAGTCACCTCTCGTGTACCGAGGGGAGGGAGCAGCCTATGAGAGCTCTTTTGAAGTTGGTGTCTCTAATCTTCCTCTCAGACACATGAAAATAGAAATCCTTTCCAAATGGCATTAGATCATTGAATTCAGCAATATCTTTGTACGGCCAATTTGGTTTTGCTCCCTGAAATCATTGCCCTGCCCCGGGTCAGCACTGGAGTGCTCTCTGCTGCGACGGCTCCAAAGTAGCATCTCCCTGCTTGCGGGAACCTCTTTGGGGACAGGGGCTGGCACTGCTGGGGATGGAGGGAGGGGTGACCCGAGCAGCTGGGCTGGCTTGCCTGCTATTGGGGTGCTCCTATCGAACCTGGAACACTTCTTTCCCTTGCCCAGATCCCGGGATTGTTTCAAGGAGCCTGGATCTCAGCTGCACTGCCAGGCAGCAAGGAGCAGCCCCAGGGCTGGCACAGCACCGGCTCCCCGGGCTGCAGGGCAAGCTGAGGGCAGCCCCACGGGGGGGCAGATACACAACCTGTTAATCATCTCCCCAGCTCTGTGCCCCTGCATCAAATGGGATTTAGCACCGACAGCCGCGCAGCTTCCGAGAGGCTCCTTGACTCTGGCTGAAACCCCTCTCCCGTTGCAAAGCTGATTAACCGAGTGTGTCCGCAGTATTTAATTAACCTAATGAACCTTGATGATAAAATTGGAGTCCACTTAATTCCTAGTCCCCCACCGTGGCCTGCAGGTGAAGCAGCTCACAGGGCCACAACGCCCGCAGCCTCCTTGCAGGGGGGTGCAAGGGACCCCGGGGCTGGGGCAGCTCCAGGCTGCAGGGAGAGTCCATCTCTTTGCCCACTGCACCTGTAAAGCTCTTTAGGGCCCCAGGAGAGAGGACTGGAGATAATGAGGGGACAGCTCACAGCAGAGGAATTAACTGGTCCTCACACTCTGGGGGGTGCAGAGGACCCCAGGTCCCACCTCGAGGCATTTCTTTTCGTAGGAAAGGAGCAGTAAATAAAAGGCTGGGGGACTTCAGGTGCTGCCTGTTTGTGCTGCCCAGGATGCTGGGAAGAAAGAGGACGTGGTTGGGGCGAGGAAGGGCCCGAGTGCCCCCGGGCTGGCTCAGCAGGCTCCAGCCACGGAGGGCAGAGCAGCTGGAGCGGTGCTGCCAGCCCCGGCTGGGCACAGCCTGCCTGCCCAGCTCCACACAGTTGGAAGGGAATGGTTGAAGCCGAGAGCAGGTTTGGAGCTTTTCTGTTTGTTGGTTGTATTGATTTGGGGTTTTGTGGTGTTTTTTTCTGGTATAAACACAGTGCTCTGCCTGCCTGAGAGGGAGCTGGGAGGCAGCAGCAGCAGAGCTTGGGCTGCCCCACTGCCTCTCTTGGGGTGGCTGGGGAGAGCTGCCAAGCACCCTGCACGAGCACGGGGCACCCGTGGGCCATGTTAGTTCTCCAGCATTTCATGCTTTCTAGTTACAACTGGGTTTCTCTCTGTGAGAAGATGGATTGTCTCTTGGCCAGAAACTTGGCTTGAGGGAGGAACCTCCAGGTGAACTGCTCTGGCTGGGGCTCTGCAGAGCATAATAGTCCCTGCTGGCCAGGAAAGCTTATGCACCTATAAACCAGACAATTACTGAAATAGCTGTGCCATTTTCCCTGTGACATAACAATCACTTAAAATATATTTTAATATACAGAATGTGAAAGACAAATGTTCCAGGGAAACAGAAATGTCAAAGAGCATCAATTCTGACACTTGCAGCAAAGCAAGATGCTTCTGTGATGGAAGAGCTTTCTTTATGAAAAAAAACCCAACACAACCCCTCTCCCCCTCTGGGTTCACAGGAGCTTCATCCCCTAGTTACACCCACCTTTCCACCACTAACCCAACCCCTACACCTTGCAACCTGCTCAGTAGCCAGGTATGTGGTGAGAAGCAACAGTACAAGCAGGGTGTAGCACCAGGCAGGGGTGTAAGGGAAAGCTGCCTTTCCTCCCTGAAAGTCAATTATGCCCTTTGTGCCCAATTTCTAGAGTCCAGGGGGCTTACAGCCTTCTTGGGTGAAATGGCTCAGTGCAGGAGTTTAAGGAGCCAATTTAAAGGCAGGTTCAATGGCTGTGGAGCCTTAGCCTACAATTGCTTTGTGCTTTCACCTCTCAGGCAGCTCTGTTCAGAGAATCAGATCCAAAACCAATGGGAGAAAAGCTCTTTTGAGCCAAAAATGAAGAAAGAAGATGCTGTGCTTACTCCTGGAGTTGCAGAAACATGACCCTCACACAAGAATTTGGGGGAGCCATTTCTTTTCTGAATTTCAATGTGCCTTTAAAGTCTCAGAATCTGGGACTGGAGCAGTGAAACTGGGAAGAAGCAGTAGTTCAGCTGCCCAAGCTGTTCGTGGCTGCAAGATGACAGGTGTGGAAAAAAAAATACAGTAAATGAGAGAAAAATATAGATGTATTTATTTTTCCTCTATTTTGAACTTGTAATAACCTATACTTGTTGCTTGTCCTGCAGATAAGCAAATGACAGATATTCCAAATCCACCCAGATGGAGTTACTTAGTATGCCTTCAACAGGGAGAGAAATGGAAATGAAGTCTAACAAGGCTCCTGAACTCTTTCTTTACTACCCTCAGAGAAAAATAAAGGCATTTAATTTCCTGCAACCCAAGAGCACAAACTGCACTCAGACACTTTATAAAAAACCCGTCAGGCATCTTTCTGAAAGATTAAACAAGTAGGACAACATTGTCAAGAAGGTGAACTGGAGTTGCATGAGCAAACTGCCTGGCCAGAGCTGCACCGTGTCTCCCTGCCTGCTCTGGTTTCTGCCCTGCTGTGAGGCTCCTCCCTCTCTGGCAGTGAAGCAGAAGTGAGCCTGGGATGGCATCAGCCTTCCCAGAGCAGCAGCAGTGCCCTGTCTGCCTGTTCCCTGGCAGCAGAGGGGCAGGCTGGCTTTGCTGCCTGCACATCCCCTTCTGAAAGGTCAGAGCTCCCTGAGCATCCCACCAGGGCAGCCAGAGGGAGGACGAGAGGCAGAGGTTGCTGTCCTTCCTGTCCTTCCACAGGGGGCTGAAAGAAGCACAGAATGGCAGGGGTTGGAAGGGACGTCTGGAGATCATCTAGTCCGACCTCCCTGCTAGAGCAGGATCCCCTAGAGCAGATTGCACAGGGAATATGTACAGGGGGGTTTGGAATGTCTCCAGGGATGGAGACTCCACAACCTCCCTGGGCAGCCTGTTCCAGTGCTCTGTTACCCTCAGAGTAAAGAAGAATCTTCTCACATTCAGGTTAAACCTCCTGTGTACCAGTTTGTGACCACTGCCCCTTGTTCTGGTCACTGGACACCACTGAGAAGAGTCTGACCCCATCCTCCTGACACCCACCCTTTAGATATTTACAAACACTGATGAGCTCCCCTGTCAGCCTCCTTTTCTCTAAGCTAAACAGACCCAGCTTTCTGGTCCCTCTCCTAGGGCAGCAGCCCCTGGGGACCTTGGTGAGCCACTGCCTGGGGCAAGGTTATATTTAGGATGGGTTTTTTCCTAATTGTAGGGCAGACAGTCACATTTGCCAGCCTGCTGGCTGCCCCACAAGCAGTGTCAGATTATGGCTCTAAGCAGGGGACAGAAAAGCAATTCTACCTGCAGGCTGTGTGGCAGGGGTAGGCTCTGCTGACCCACAGCATGGGGGGAACCACAGGGCTCTGAGTAAGAATAAGCAAGAATTAAGAAAAATGAGGGACAATGGGGGCAACTCCTTCCACGTTATCCTTCTCTCCTACTGGGTTAGGGTAATTCCAAGAAGAAGGACAGGCCAGGGAATGTTTGCTTCCCCTGTTCAGGTGAGAAATAGGGAAATCCCAGCTTCCCCCACACCCAGGCAAACAAATCCCAGAAGAATTTCAGGTACTTGCAAACAAGAGACGCTCCATTTGGGCAGCTCTGCTTCTGTACCATACACCAGTAATCTTGCAGCAAAAGAATTCAGGGAGCAAACTCCCTGTATAAAAGGGAGAGTCCAGTTAAAGGAAAAGCTCCCAGTGCCTTCAGGAAAGTGCTGTGAGCAGGAGAAGGGGATGATGTGACTGCACACTGCTGGCTTGGGCATCCCCTCTCAGGTCTGCCCCCTTCGATATCTTTTCCACAGGCAATAAAACCTTAAACGTGCAGTAAAGTCCCAGTTCCTGCCCTGCACGCTGGGGCATGGGGGACAGGGTGTCTGGGGAGCATTGCAGGGGGAAGGGGCTGGATCCTGTGTACAGAGGGACAGCTCCTTTCTGAGCAGGAGGCAGAACTCCTCCATCAGACATGGGGGCTGGAAAGAGCCCAAAAACTGCAGCTGTGTTGAGCAAATTGAATCATTATATTAGAAACCGAACAGGAGGAATCTGTGAATGAGAGCAGCTTGATGCTACCTATTTTTCATCTGAAGAAGGATTCGACAAGGCAAACCCACTTCCCACTGTTACCTTGGCCACAAGATGACAGAGATGCCAGTTTGATACTCACTCCCATCATGTCTCCTGCCATCAATGCAAATAACCCATCGGGCTTCTCCCACCCCTGCCTCTCCAGCTGACGTGGCTCTGCTGGGAGCACACAGAGCACCCGAGTGCCAGGAGTCTGGAGAGCAGAAGGGATGAGATGTAAATGCAGGCGAGACACGTGGGTGACAGAAGGCCCCCACAACCTCATGCACTGCCTGAAAAGCCCTGCCCTGGGGCAGGGGGAAGAGTGGCTGCAGGGCACGGGCAGCCTGAGACAGGCATCCTGGCACACAGGTGCTGGCTTTGGGCTGCTGCAGGGGCATTTCACAGCCCCACCTGGCTCTGGGTCCCCAGGACCCATCCTTTGGAGCTCACTGTATGCACTGGTGAGGACTAGAACTGGGAACAGAAGGCCATGGGCTGTCCTGGCTGCCAGACTGCAGGCTCTTCACCATGCCCATTGGCTTTATGAAGGAGGAAAGTGGCCTCCTGGGGACAGCAACACTCCCAGCCCTGAGCACCAGCTATGGAGGGAAGCCCAGCTACAAGGATGCTGGGGGTCCCCTTGCCTTCCCTGCCACAAGTCTGCCTGGAGCCAGCCCCAGGCCTGGTGCAGCACGCTCAGCAAGGGGAATTTAAGTTAAATGTCAGCCATGATGTGGCATTTTATGTCTAAGTGGGGCTGAGTGACCTTTCTGGCTGTGGTGGGCGTGTGGTCCCGGCCCCCCGAGGCAGCAGCAGGTGGCTGGGGAGGAGGCACCAGGCCATGCATCGATTTCTGACAGGAAACAACACCGGCTCTTTGTTGTTTGCTGCTTCTTTGCTGCCCTGGAGTCATTGTTAAACTTGTCAAGAGTGATTTACAACCATGTCAACAAGTGGGATCCAAACTGCTGGTCCACACCACGGGAAGGAAGAGGGGGAACAGCTCCTGAGACACAACACAAACTGAGAGACTCAAAGAGAAAAGCAGAGCTACTCTCCTAAGCCACAGGGCTGTCTAGTCAGGTGTTGCTGTAACTGCTCAGCATTTCCCAGGGTCTGACATCACCCCTGGACATTCCTCTCGTTGTTTAAATGCGCCTGAGTCTGTTTGACAGACTGAAACTCAGACTGCAGCTCAAGGGGCTCAGTACCCTCAGCTTGCTCCTGCAGCCTGCCAAGGAGTGTCCTGCTTGTCTCCCCAAACCCGTCACGGTCCTTCCCTCACAGGGAAGGCTTTGCAGGTCACCCCTCAGAATCACCAACATTTGCTTTTCAGGCCCCAGTCCAGTCTGTGGCTCAAGGCAGGACTATTGCCAGTGCTAGATCTGGCCCCGACCATCTCAGCAGCCTTTTGGTTTCTCTTTCTCTCCTGAACCAGGGATGGGGGCCCAAACTGGGCTCTATTAAAGGTGCAGCTTTGTCAGCACAAAGCAGAGGGGTGTAATAACTCCCCTCGCTCTCCTGGCCTCCCTCCTCCTAAAGCAGCCCAGGATGTGGTTGCCTTGCCCTGCGGTGTATCTACAGACCAGGGTGCCTCTGGGCCTCTTTCTAAGGGAGGGGGGACTCAAAGCTCCCCGAGATGACTGAGCAGCAACCACAGAGCCAAGGACCACGGAGCAGATGCTCTGGGTCCCAGTGGATGGAGCAGGATCAATGGGCAACTGAGATGACTGAGCTTCTGCATATACCTGGTCAAATCAAACACCCTCTCCTTTGCAAAGCACCCAAGGGAAGACCTGATCCACTTCTATTTAACATCACACATCAGTGCCTGCAGAGACCTTCTGCTCAGCTGCAAACATCACGGAGCCCTTCAGCTGGCACCAGGCAAAGGGCCCTGCTCCTTGGGTATCTTTCTGCCTTCTGTGTCCTGTCTCTGAGCAGAAGACTGGGGCAATTCCTGCTCACAAATCCCTGCTGCAACGCTCGTCTGAGGTCAGGTGGGGAAGCACAGTTGCCCTCTGGAGACCTTCAGAAGCAGTTTTGGGAATGCATGACCTTTTCCTTCTGCTTTATCACTGGAGCAATCTAGACAGACACTGCCTGATGGAGTGAATGCCTCTGCCACCACCTAATTACATGTAGCTGTTGTTTATTTCCCAATGCAGAGAAACACTGTAACCACAGACTAACAATCACCAGTAAAAAGCAGCAATGGAAGCAACCTCACACTGGAGCTTTCCCATTGCTGTGAGATACAACCATGAAAACATTCTCCCTCCTTTACTTTCAAAAGGTAGAAGAAACCTGCCATGCATTCACGTTGTGGGGCCTCAGACCCAGCTGGGTCACCTTACTATCAACTGGCCCAGAGAACACACCATGCCAGGTATGAGGAGAGTAAAATAAATAAATAAATAATAAGTCACCTCTCTATTTTCCTGCAGGATTTTCATGTGACAAGTGGATTCTGCTCCTCATTAGAAGCCACCTACACGTGAGCAAGCTGCGGTGGAGCTGATTGAAACATATCACCTGACAACGAAACCTGTCGGTAAAAAATGTACCTTCATGAGGAACCCTCAGAGGAGCTGGAACGATTGTCCTCGCAGCTCTGCAGGAGAAACTCTGTCAGAGGAGCTTGCATGTCTGCTGGGTAGAGAGGAGGTCCCCTCGGGTCAGGGGCTGCTGCTCGGGGGAGGGTTTTGAAGCTGCAGGGAGCGCCTGGAGGCAGAGGAGGAGCCCCCTGCCCACCCCTTTCACACGTGAAAGGGTTTAGAAATAATCTGATTCCCAGGGCTCAGCAAACAGCAGCGTGTGCTGGGGTGGCTCTGCAAAGGGCTATATCCCTGCAGGAATTCCCTGTTTATCTCCTTTCCTTCGGCATTCTGCTCCTCCTGCTGCAAACACAGCCTGTTGCTGTTATTGCTGTTATTATTATTATTATTGCTGTTATTATTATTACATATAACTTTTAAATTGCCTGGTATATTTGCACTACCTCAAAAAAAACCCCCAAAAAACAACAAAGGCAGATGTAATTTGAAATGCTAAAGCAAGCAGGAGTACAGGCAGGATTATTGAAGAGGTGACGAGGACATTCTTAATAGTAATTATTTCAAATCAACTCATTTTGTAGAGTGTGTAGGTTTACAAAGCAGATGAAATGTAAATTGATTCATAACTTCCTTTAATGTTCTGCTCTTTGGAGAATTTAAATCCATATTAACGTAACCTGTACCAGCCAGTTATTAAGAGACAGGAGAAAAGGAATATGGGTGTAGCTGGAAGGCTGGCCTGGGAAACCTCCCTGGGCCCCCCTGCTGCAGGGGGGCTGGGACCCAGACTCCTCAGCGAGGGGCTGCTCTGGAACCCCCAAACCCCTGCAGGGCTCCTGGCCTGGGAAACCAGGGGCTTGGGAGAGAGCAACAGGGGCAGGAGCAGAGGGCAGGATCCAAGCTCCTTCCTGCAGCTCCACGGGGATAAAAGCTACTCAAGAACTAGGAGAAAAGTTTCTATTATCCATCACTGAGGTGGACAACTGCTGCCCAGTCCCCTCTGAGCAGCCTCAGTTTGCTTTTTGCAAGTGTTTTTCCTCCCACTGCCATTCATTTTTGTGACCTTCTCTTGACATGATCCTTCTGATGCCAGTTTCCCACTACCTAAAACTGTATGTTAAGGGAAATGTATGACTCAATCATGTTGTGTAGTGCTGGAAAAAAAGGTCCCACTGCAAATCCTGCTACATAGGAACTGCACAGAAATTTTAAAATCCTCTTGCCCTCTACCACTGGATGTCCCATGACAGCCAGTGATGAAAAGCAACACCATGTTCCCCAAATCCCTGCTCCCTGCTGGGGCAGGCTGCACAGGGATGTGCAAGGCTCCCAAGTACTTTAAGAAGGTAACATCAGCATTTGTCATTTCTGGTTTGAAAAAGAAAGCTTTTATTTAGGAAATAAACAATAAAATCCTTTAAGAAATAAACAAATGCAACAATAACCAGCTACAGGAAAAGAATCATCAGGCCTGATGGACCACAAGAATAAAGACACCTATAAGCAAACTTTGCCTATAAGCAAAATTGCTTTCTATCTGTTTTTATTTGTGCTGTGCTGTAGCTGTTCTCTCTGCTGTGCAGCTGGAGGCTGAGGGGATGTGGACAAAGGTTTGGGGACAATACATCCCTGCCCTTCTCCAGCAAGCTGTGCTGCAGCACTCAGGGCTGACCTTGCTTGCAAGTCCTTTTGTGCAGTGACAAACGCCTTCCTTTGGAGACTGCTCTTATTTCCAGTTGGACAGAAACCAGACATAAAAAGCCCAGGAGGCAGCTGGCTGTGTGGGAAGCTGGCTGGGAGCTCTCTCTGTGACAGGAAGGCTTCATTACCATTTTCACTTGTCCTGCACTGTGTCCTCCTCGAGTCAGCCATCCTGATGTGGGTTGGGCATCTCCACCGCTGCCAGAGCCAGCAATAGCCAGTGCACAGGGCTCAGCAGAGTTGTATGTGGCCACCACAACAAGTCACCATGAAGCCCTTTGCTTGGCCACCAGTGGTCATGGGAAGATGTGGGGAGGCAGCAGCAAAGCTCTTCCCAGCCCAGTGTTGGCAAAGCAAAACACAACCCAACCAGAAATATTTCAAGGTGACATTTGCTGTTTGCACTCCTGGCTGCAGTCTCGTTGCTGTTCCTTGTGGGCAGGGATGATTATTTCCTTGCAAGGGTGCCAAGGCAGGGAGATGCACATGCCCCGTGCTGGGAATGCAGTTGGTGGTGCAAGAGTTGGTGGGTACATTCTTGCTGGCGTGGCAAAAGCACCAAATAAAACAGCAGGTCATGGTAATATTAATCCAATAAAGCAAAATCAATCGTGGAATTCAGTTCAGGAGGGAGGGATTTCATGGCTGCCTCTCACCAGTGCAGGCACATATTATGTCATCAGCAGAGCAGTAAATCAGCATTTCTGGGACCAGCTGCCCAATTACCGAGGCGGTTAGATGATGGGAACTGTAAATTGGATGTATGCAAATACATAGCATGAGACAGTAAAGTAAATACCTCCAAGAATTACTGAGAAATCTCTGGACCGAGTTGCCAAGCAAGCAGCAAGCCAGGTGTGAAGGTTCTTGGAGCACAGAGCAGAAAAATATGCCTGGGTGCTGTTGGTGCTCAGGCACCATCCCCAGGGACATGCCAGGCCAGCCGAGACTTGCTGAGACCTGCAAGACCCCACAGCTACAGCAGGCAGGAGCACCAAGTGCCTGGCACAGCTTGGGCTGTCTCACAAAACACACCTTCTCCATATGCTACTTTATGTCTCCTTCAGGGTCCTTCAGGGTCGGGGACCTCTGGGTTTCTGCAAAGGAGCTGCAAGATGTGGCCAGCTGCACGTTGCTGCTCCTGAAGGTGAGGTGGCCGTCACGTATTTCCCTGTCCTTGCTTTGAAGAGCATCTTTCCTGGTATATTCCTCTTTACAGAGGTGATGTCAGTTTTGTCTATTCAACAACTTAACAAAAATGAACATTTTTAATTGCTTTCCCCCGTGTACAATTTCTTCCCTCTGTAGCACTGAAAGAGATAAGGTAAAGCTGCAATTCAGAGGGAGGCAGAAAAAATTGAAGCCATGATGACAGGAGAACTCAAAGCTTATGTTTATGCCCACAGAGCTGATGAGGAAAAACAATTAAAGTTCTGCACATTTACAAGATTACACCTGTGCCAGAGGACGTTGGAAAGCTTGCCTGTAACACACCTGCTGTGCCTTTTTAAAGGACTTCTACTTAAGCTCTTTCTCTAACTTTGGTTCCTTTCTATCCGTTATCTCCACTCCCAGGCTCTCCTCCTGCTCCATGCACTGCTTGCTTCTCTGAGGGTCTGTCCATCCACCACTCCCTGCTCAGGACAGCCCTCCCCATGCACTGCCATGCATCCTTGCAGAGCATGGTGTAAGTTTTCTCATTTGAGCACCTGCTCAAGTATGAAAGGTGGAGTTTCCCGGCTTAATCTGCAGAGGGCACCAACAATTTGTGGGTGACCTGACTGCTAGTGCTGCTGAGCCCACCAGGTCTCTTGGTAACCTCCTGGACATCCAACTGCTCTCACAAGCAAAGTGCTCCTTGCATTTTCAGTTTGAAATTTGCTGAATTTTCAGTACTGAACGTTGTGGTGTTTTCATCAGCTATTGCAAAGACCTACTTAATATCACACATCATCTCCATGGACAGGTGCCTAAAGGTAATGGTCGGGTGTCTTCTTACCCTTCTCTTGAATAAGCTGATCAGATTGAGCTCCTTGAATCACTCATCAGTCTAACAACAGATAAGGAGCTAATGACCGTGAAGGCAGGGCTCAGGGCTCAAAGCAATGTGATCATGGCTCAGCACAAGTGGCTTCTAACCTGACTTCCCAAGGAAAATGGCACTAATGCACCTGGGCTGCTTGTCCATTGCTTGTCTGTCTCTGCTATTCCCATCCTCCTCACCTCAGCCTCTTGCAACCCTGTTTGTCCGAGGGACACAGAGCCAGGGAGATGCCTGCTGGAAGCTGCCTGGCCGTGGGGTCCTGCAGGCTGGAACCTTCCCAGCTGTAACGGGGGGTTCCTTGCACCCCGGTTTCTGGGGTTAGCTGGGTGCTGTTCCGTGCCTCTCACAGCACCGACAAACCCAGGGCACTCTGCCGAGGGAGGATGGATCGGGAAGGACCAGCAGCTTGCCTGAGATGAGCACAGTGGGGAGCGTGAGGAGCTGCCGGCCCCGGCTCCCTGGCAGAAGACAAACCCCCCAGCCCGGGGGGCTGCCCGGGCCGAGGCTGGGGCTGCAGGGCTGCAGGCAGCAGCGGGCAGAGCTTGGCCCTGGGATCAACCCCCTCCCCCCGGCACCACACTGCACCGACCAGTGGTTCAGCCCCATCCGACCCTTGATTTTGCTCCTGGCTTTGCCCAAGAGCAGGGCTGGGAGCTCCGTCAGGACCAGCAGCGGGTGGGGAGGAGGAGATGCTGCTTCACTCACCCTGGGGCGCCAAGGGACCCCCATAGCTTGGTTGCAGCGGGGCAGCATCATCTTTGCCTGGCCTCTAGCCTGTAAACGGGTGAGGAAAGCACCAGGGAAGCAGCCCAGGTGGGTAGGAACCTCCTCGCTGCCTTCCCTTTGCCCTGCCCGAGCTGCACGGGCCGTGGCAGCAGAGCCCGGCTCAGACCCCCTGCCCGCCCGGGGGGACGGTGCCCTGAGCTCCTCTGCCGCCCTGACCGCGGGGCGAGAGCCTCTGCCGTGTGTCTGTCCCTCCAGCAGTCCCGCTGGGACGTCTCCAAGCTTCATCTGGCGTTGTGACACCGCAAAAAAATCCCTCCTGCCAAAGCCAGTGTCTGCCAGAGCGGAGAGCGAGTTAAAAATACCCCGGGATGCGCAGGACGGAGCCCGGGAGCTGCTCCGGGCAAAAGGCGCCCGTGCCGAGCGGGGGAGGGGGAGAGGGTGTGAGAGGAGGGGGGTTGGAGGGATTTCTTTGCATTTGTGCCCGTCAGTCCCTGCCATCGGTGCTCGGCGGGGGCGCCGGGTCCGTCCCT
>NW_009953647.1:1150198-1158538 GCF_000747805.2 Chaetura pelagica | reverse complement strand
CGGTCCCCGGTGGGAGCTGCCGTGCCCGGGGGGTGGGTGCCCTGCGGGACGAGGAGACGGGTACTGGGGGAAAAGGTGGCTGTTAGAGCCCGGCACCTGCAGGGAAAACCAGGCTGTGCTTCCGCCCCCTCGCTGGACATTTAAATATTTCATTATGCATTTATTATCGTTCCGTCTCCAGCCGCTCGAGCGCACAAGGAGCTGTATCAGCACCGGCACTTGGAAATGCAGCTCCTGCTGTCACCGACTGCTCACCCAGCCCTGCGTCCTCAGGAGACAAGATTGCCCTTGCCAGGGACACCTTGCTGCCCAGTGGCTTCTCTCAGGACAGGGCCATCAGCTACGAAGCCCGGGGCTAGCAGGGCTAGCACAGTCCAGGTCCTGGGAAGCCAAACGCACAGGGAGGAGGAGGTGAGAGCCCCGGAGCCGCTGCTCTCCCTGTCCCCGTGCTGCTCCGAACCTCATGCAGAATAGATCTGCTCCTCCTCTCTCTCTGCTGCTGCAGAGAAGCATTGGAAGTGGGGGTGGTATCTCACACAGGGATGATGTTCTTCATCCTGGGCTGCTCCAGAATGTGGCTTCTGTGCCCACCCCTCTGGTGCAAGGCTGGTAGGTCTATCCCACCAACCCTTTATGAAGCAGCAAACCCAGAGCTGCTGCCCGGCCAGTGCTGGAGCAGGGTGACACTCTCCACATCCCACCAGCCCCTGCATCCCCTGCAGATCTGGTCTGGGGGTCCTCCTGCTCTCCTGCTTGGCCTCACTGCTTCGATTCTTTTAATCTAGTCTTGGTAATAGACTAAATTCTGATCGCAGATTCATGATATCAGCTTTCTGGACCACAAGTGCTTTAGTATTTCTTTTCATGTTGCTTTCAACGTTACACAGGTTATTCCACAAACAAGAGGTTGGGACAGTCATTAGTGTGTGCAACCAGAGATGCACACATCAGTAGCTATGGCAACTCTGGAGAGAACACCAGTGCCTGGTGAAATCAAGAATTAAGCTTGCATGAAAATGCTCAAGTAGGAGAGATCCTATCTGCTGAGGGCTCACTATACATTTAAAGAAGAGAAGAAAGGTCTGAAATAGTCGACTAAACTGAGCCCACCCAAACCTGGCTGTGCTGTTGCACCCCTGCATCTGAACAATAATGACATGCAAGAGCTGAGCCTGCCCACCTCCAAAGGCCTCTCGTGCTGCCCCTGCACCCTCTGCCTGCCTCTCCTAGGAGCAAGCCAATGCTGCAGCACAGCTCACAGAACTGCAAGGCTCCAGGCAGAGGGGACCTGCCAGGGGATGCTCAGAGCAGCATCCTTAGCGGCTGCTGGAGAAACAGCCCTGCTGTTTTGGGCCCTCTGGTGATGTCAGGTGTCAGATGCCAGTGCAGCTGCTTCCCTTACAGCTTGTAGATGCAGCGGTTTGGAGCACTGTGTGAAGGCATCACACAGTTCCCCCTAAATAATTAATTTTCTCATTTTGGCAGCTTCAGCATGCAAGGACTTTTCCCAGCTGTGATGAAGAAAGCCTTTGCTTCCTGCTCCTGAAGGCTTTATTGCCTCCTCAATATTTTCCTTACCTGCTATATAATTGAGAAAACACAACCAAAACACCACTGGGGTGAGGTTCTTAGGTGCCATCCCCTCTGTGGAGCGAGTGCACCTCCATGGCTGGAGAGATTAGAGGTGTGACAGGTTGTTACTAACGGGTGAGCGAGCCCGGGTGCTGCTCCACAGGCAGCACCTGCTTGCATCGAGCAGGGTTCTTAATGCTGCACTGAACAAGGTGCTATAAATATCTCAGCAGCCCGGGGAAAGGCAGGAATTAAAGGAAATTAAACTTTTTTTGGAAGCAGCTGCTTTTTCAGAGCCTGATTTAGTGATGCTTATACCGCTACCTGTGATGATGTTTGCCCTATTCCCAGTTGCTTTTCCAGTGTAATCAGCCTCAAAACATTCAAATGGAAATCTTTCCTGCTGCTTTCTGCTTCACACTGATTTGGGAGAGGGAAGAAAAATCCTGCTTACATTCTCCTTAAACACATCTATAGAGGAAACTCTGCACTCGAGGGACTTTCTGCCAGCCCAAGCTTGTTGAGGACCACGTGCCCCACCACTGTCCATGTGCTGGAAGGACACTATGGGGTTGACCAAGTAGGCTCAGAAAACTCCTATCAGGCAGAGCAGCTTCCAGCTCTCTGCCCCAGGGTGGACAGGGTCAGACTCCATGGCCTCCAGTTTTTATCCCCAGCTCTGTTTTCAGGTCATGGAAGCACAAACATAATTTGCATGGTGGACATTCAGAAAGAAATCACAAGGCTTATCAGAACAGCTTTCTGCTCCAAGAAATTAAGTTTTTACAAGGAAGATGTACATTTCAGCTGAAAAATCCTCAGGACAATTTTTAATATTGAAGACTACAAATTCCCTGGGATCCTCAAGATACAGATGTTCATGGCCCAATTATTGTGCTCATCAGAAAGATGGTACCATGTGCATGGGTTATGACTTGCAAATGCACTTAGCATGAGCTTGAAACCCTGACCCGAATCTAAAATACTTCCCTGGCAAGAGAGGTAAAAACTCATCTAAAACAAACCCTTACTGAGAGTACCCTCTCCTCTGCAAATTATCTGCAGGCTGTAAGTCTGTACATTTACTATACAGATAACAAACAAGATCTTTTCCAAATATGAGAGAAATTCCTTCCCTGTTTTCTGCTCTTAGGCAGACATGATGCGTTTCCTTTCCACCACTGTTTTGTGAGCATAAGCTGATATTCCTGAACATTCACAAATTAAAAGGGCCATAAATACTGACAAGGTAAACCAGACAGGTTCATTTGCCATAATACTGCAGATGCATTAATTTTATCCACCCCATTTGATGAGGATGAAAACTCCTTGGGGCAGGTTGGCTTGAGGGCATCTTGACTTCTGGCTTTGATGTCTTTGGTCTCCTGTTTGAGTTTTATCCCCAGTGGGGTTTTTTGGAAGAATTAAATACATATGACAGAGGGAGACAGCATCTTTGAAGCAGCCCATAAATGTAGGGCTCAAGTGGGTACTCGAGCCAGGGTGGCAGGAGAGAGAGCAGCACCAGAAACAATGAGTCTGGCTGTCAGGAGTAATCCCCAGGGGGAAACACCGTTGCTGGAAATGCCTCCTGGTGGGACTGGTGGAAGTCTCGTTGCTACCTCTGCTTTGACAGGGCCAGGTGATGCATTGGTCAGGGGAAGGCAGCTCTGCTCTGGTTCAGCACTAACCAGGGGGCAGTAATGCCCAGGCAAGGATAGAGGCTCCACAGAGGCAGCTAGGTAGGACAGCCAATTTTAAAATGTTCCTCTTTAGTGCAAATAGAAGAGAGAGCATCCATCATCTTCAGCTGGTATAAACACATGCCCTCCTTCTTTCAATCACACTTGCCTGCCCCTTCCAAATTGCCAGCCTTTCCTGCCCACAGGAGGATCTGCTTTTCCCTTCCCAACTCCGCTTAAATTCTTCTTGAAACAGTGGCATCTATTCCAACATCAAACATTTTTTTATTACTTTGCTTCCCATCTTAATTTCCTGTGCTTCTCATAGCATCTTCTTCAGAGACACCTTTCCCTTCCTTGTTTTCCAACTATTATTTCCTTATTTTCAACAACTCTCAGGCTAAGATTCTAGGAAATTTTATTCCTTCACTGTTCTGAAAACACTCCTTCAAGAGCTCTTTTAACTTTTGGTTCATAATCATTTAATTGTTGGTTTTTCCCACCCAGTTTTGCTGGCAATTTCCCCCTGAAACACCTCATAGCTGCAGGGCTGGCTGCAGCCAACTGCAATCAGACTGTGGATGCTACTCCCTAAGCAATTACCACTTCTTCACTAATTAAATCACTACAGCAACACTGCGTCTTCTTGCATCCATCTTAACAGTCTCTCTATTGGAAAACTTTCACCTGAATCCCTGGGAAACATTTCTTATGCTCACTCTGGTCACTGACACTCCTGGGAGAGGTTTTCCCACGGCTTCACCACCCCAGCCCCACCAGAGGAATGTTGCTGGGGGCAGGTGCAGCTCTCTGCTTCAACTTGACAGACTTTTTTCCTTTCTGACTTGCTAAAAAGATCAAAATCTAAATTGCATGATGATGCCACAGGAGTGAATGTCCAGAGGGTTTCTAGTACAATCCCCCTTCCCCAGCAGATAGTCCTGGAGGCCTTCAGCCTCACTTGATGCCAACTGCCCCATCTTCATGGAATAAGCCAGTGATGCACCAGGGAGGGGAAATTTCCCAGCTGCTGTATAATTCTCCTATCACTATAGAAGAAGTGGCCAGGCCCTATTTACCCATGTACAGCCGAAATCCCCACCACAAGCTCTTGCACTGACATTGCACAGAATGGCTGTATTTTTACTGCACAATAGCAAGAAGAGTGATTTATAGTTTGGGGATTTAGTGACATCTTTTTCTTGTTAAAGCATCTCTTTCTCACCCAAGGTGTAGGACTTGGTGTCTTTCTGACAAGAAAAAAAAATAAATTAGCCTTTTGTCTTTCTCTTTTTCCAATAGCACCTTACAAGGGTCTTTTTCCTGATGCCTCTTAAGTGCAGACTGCTGCTGTGCAGAGCAGCCCCAGAGGGCCTGCTCCTCAGAGCTGAGGGAAAAGGAATGCCCAGGCAAGGATAGAGGCTCCACAGAGGCAGCTAGGTAGGACAGCCAATTTTAAAATGTTCCTCTTTAGTGCAAATAGAAGAGAGAGCATCCATCATCTTCAGCTGGTATAAACACATGCCCTCCTTCTTTCAATCACACTTGCCTGCCCCTTCCAAATTGCCAGCCTTTCCTGCCCACAGGAGGATCTGCTTTTCCCTTCCCAACTCCGCTTAAATTCTTCTTGAAACAGTGGCATCTATTCCAACATCAAACATTTTTTTATTACTTTGCTTCCCATCTTAATTTCCTGTGCTTCTCATAGCATCTTCTTCAGAGACACCTTTCCCTTCCTTGTTTTCCAACTATTATTTCCTTATTTTCAACAACTCTCAGGCTAAGATTCTAGGAAATTTTATTCCTTCACTGTTCTGAAAACACTCCTTCAAGAGCTCTTTTAACTTTTGGTTCATAATCATTTAATTGTTGGTTTTTCCCACCCAGTTTTGCTGGCAATTTCCCCCTGAAACACCTCATAGCTGCAGGGCTGGCTGCAGCCAACTGCAATCAGACTGTGGATGCTACTCCCTAAGCAATTACCACTTCTTCACTAATTAAATCACTACAGCAACACTGCGTCTTCTTGCATCCATCTTAACAGTCTCTCTATTGGAAAACTTTCACCTGAATCCCTGGGAAACATTTCTTATGCTCACTCTGGTCACTGACACTCCTGGGAGAGGTTTTCCCACGGCTTCACCACCCCAGCCCCACCAGAGGAATGTTGCTGGGGGCAGGTGCAGCTCTCTGCTTCAACTTGACAGACTTTTTTCCTTTCTGACTTGCTAAAAAGATCCAAATCTAAATTGCATGATGATGCCACAGGAATGAATGTCCAGAGGGTTTCTAGTACAATCCCCCTTCCCCAGCAGATAGTCCTGGAGGCCTTCAGCCTCACTTGATGCCAACTGCCCCATCTTCATGGAATAAGCCAGTGATGCACCAGGGAGGGGAAATTTCCCAGCTGCTGTATAATTCTCCTATCACTATAGAAGAAGTGGCCAGGCCCTATTTACCCATGTACAGCCGAAATCCCCACCACAAGCTCTTGCACTGACATTGCACAGAATGGCTGTATTTTTACTGCACAATAGCAAGAAGAGTGATTTATAGTTTGGGGATTTAGTGACATCTTTTTCTTGTTAAAGCATCTCTTTCTCACCCAAGGTGTAGGACTTGGTGTCTTTCTGACAAGAAAAAAAAATAAATTAGCCTTTTGTCTTTCTCTTTTTCCAATAGCACCTTACAAGGGTCTTTTTCCTGATGCCTCTTAAGTGCAGACTGCTGCTGTGCAGAGCAGCCCCAGAGGGCCTGCTCCTCAGAGCTGAGGGAAAGGAAGCCTGGCCCCTTCAGACCATTTTCCCTGCCAACACACTTAGCCCTTCTCAAGGCTGGGGATGAACAGACCAAATTACCTTGGTTTTCTTCTGCAGTATTTCTTCTCCTTTTGCAGTAGTCGTGATGTCCATCTCCACCAGCTCACGTGCAAACACATGTCCATACCAGGCTACGGCTGCTGGGGTTCACCTGTATTCCATCAACAGCACCTCTCAAGGTGAGGAAAAGCCTCACTATCCCAGCTCCACTTTGGCCAAACCCTGAAGCAGGGACCTCCAGCCCCAGCCCACTCCCTTTATAGCTGGAGACAGGCTCAGCTGGCCCTGGGGATGCTCCCTGATGAGTAATGAGCTGAACCTGTTTCCAGCCTCTGCAGCCCTTCCCAGTGCTCTTTCCAAGTGCACAACATGCCAAACCTGCTTCCAGCTCTGCCTCGTGGAGAGGATTTTTGGGTTTGATCCCCCTCCCTTAAAAAAAATATTGCACACACACACAGAGACTCTTCAGAAAAGAAGAAAAAAAACCCCAAACAACACAACAACACAAAGATAATAAAAGCCTGGCCCAGCCTTTCTGTCCTAATTACAAGGAACTTTTAGTGCCAAAAAAACAGTAGTAAATCTGTATTTTTTTCCCCAGGAAAGGCTCTTTGCTTTTCCCTTGTGCCAGTCCCACTTGGGACAGTTTTAGCCCCAAACATTTGCCACGGTTGCCCCTGTCCTGGCTCCTGCACTTGCCCTGTGGAGGTCTAATTGGGCTGGGCACATGGAACCTGCTTCACAGACCTGTGAGGGGGTGTGTGGGGTTGCTGCCATTTTTCCTGGCCCTGTGATGGCCGGGAGGAACCCTCTTATATTTTACACACAGCTCAGTCAGTGTTTGCCGGGTTTGGCGCTATATATTTTCATTACTGGAAAGAGCTGAGAGCTAAGGATACTTAAACTGTAATAAATAGATAAATTGTTGCTGAAGACTCCCAAACACCCTGATGGAGGCCTGGGGAAGACACAATTACCTTACAGTGTAATTGAAGCCCTCAGAGAGGTCACTTTATTTCCATAGCCCTTAATTTTTGATGAAGGATGGTTCCTAATATGCGCTTGACAAAGATGCTCATACAGTGTTGCTAAGTGAGAATATGAGAAAAGGGAGGCAATGTGATTATGGTGCTGCAGAGAGCAACACACCATCTTTCACAGCACCACTGCTGATGCTCCTTCTGTCAAACACACACCAGGGACAAAACAGGCGCGGGGCATGTTGGCTATGGGGAACTGGACCCCCCCCCACCCTGTGTAAAAGGATGATGGCAGAATGACCAAAGCTTGTACACCCAAATTTGGGGACTCTAAATCTGCCCTCCTCGCCTACTGGGGCTGTACAGAGGAGGGGGTTGGTCCCCAGGGGGACAGAGGCTGCTGGTGGGGGACATGGGGACAGAAGGGGGGCAGCCTGCCAGGGCTGGCTGCCAACAGCAGCACATACTCACCCAAATGGTCCCTTGAAACCTTCCTAACAACTTATTATTACAACCTGGAACATGTTTGTTTCTAGTTTGTGGATGGGGAGAAGGAGAGGAAATGGGGCCAAGTGATGGGACTCTGTTTCAGGGTGAGGAAAGTTGCTGGCAGAGGTTTGCAGCTCTGGTTGGTGGGCAGGGAGCCCCTCCACTGCCCATACCCTGAGCAGGGGGAATACTCTGGGGGGTCGTTGTGCCCCAAAGCCCCTGCCCAGCACACCAGAGGTTGGGGAAACCTCCTCCTCTGTGAGTGCACAGGCTGCTTTTGCGATGGTGCTTTAACTGGTGCATTAACTCTTTGTGAGTACAAGTTGCTTAGCTTTGAAATTGAGCTGGGCATTGGGATGGAAGGGACTGACAGCTCAATTTTTCAGAAATTTATTGTCCCCAATTAATTATACGACCCACTTTGGTCACAGGCTTTTATCTTTTCCTGCTACTCATTTTGCTGTAAATCTCTGTCTGGGAGTTTTGACTCATGAGGTACCATATAATTTGGTTCTGTATATTCATTAGTGTTTTCTGATATTGCAGTAAAACCTTTTTTGCATAAAAGTGGCTATTTATTTTCCTGCAGTAAATGTAAAAGACAACCAATGTTACCCATAAAAATAGCTGTTTATTTCAGGAGCAAGTGTCTCCATGGGAAGCAAAAGCAGGATTGCCAGGCCAGCTGCCTGGCATGGTTAGAAAGTGCCCTCTTACATGGATAAAGCACCCCAGGGTGAGTACTGCTCTGTCCTTGTGCAGAGGCTGGCACAGGTTGAGAGAGCACCCTGGGGACCC
>NW_009953647.1:1144478-1149939 GCF_000747805.2 Chaetura pelagica | reverse complement strand
ACCAGCCCCCCCCCTGGGGACCCGGGTGGCCCAAGGTCAAGTGCTGCAGGAGCAGCACCACGTCAGGATGCAGCAGCACAGGAGTTGGGCTCCTCTCAAGCTGCCACGAAAGGACATATTTTGTTTGTTCTTCCACTCCTCAACCTGAACAAACACAAGACGGTGTGTCTTCAGGCTTTTCTTGGAGCTGTTTGTTGTTGTCTCTCCTTCCTTAAGGAGCACTTCCCATTTTACCCCAGCTAATAAAGGACAGACTCTATTATTGGGCTCATTACCGGGGCAGCTGGTTGATATTCTCCAGCGCTGACTGATGCCACGTTCCTCCTCAGGCAGCCCCACGGGTGCTGCTGGAGCAGGGTCCCAGGATGCAGGCAGCCCCTCTGCTCCCCAGCTGCAATTAGGCATTCAGAGAGGGTTCATATCAGAGGATGTAATTCCATTCCCACACATTCCCTAGAGAAATGAGAGTTAAACAATGAAAAGATTGATTTTCCAATGAATGCCAATTTGTTTTCTAACAGGAATATCAAACCACGGCGGGGAGGGGAGGAGGGGAGCACAGCTCAGTGCAAGAGGGGACTTGTTTTAAACGGGCAAACAATTAATTCTCAGCTTCATTACAATGATTGTAAGCGAGGGTACATGAAACAGTAAATGCATTTAATTTGGAGCCCAGCATTTCCCCTGATGAGATCGGTAGCTTCAATATGCTCCCGCCACTGGTGAAGCCTCCCTTCCCCTGCAAAATTTAATTACCTCTTCATTACTTCAGGAAATTGATGGGAGACTGACGTGAGGCTGGGAACTTCACACCGTGCTGCCCAAAACCCCTCCCTCACCCTGCTCCAAGGGTGGCTGACATGGGGCTGGATGGGCCCTGTGCCCCCCCAGCTCACCTCCCTTCCCGCAGGGAGCAAACACATCTTCACCCCCAAGGGGATCCACAGCAGCTCTGCAGGGATGCACCTGCCCTGAGACAGGCTCAGAGTGGGACACTGGCATCTTCATGGCACCAGCCACCCCTGGACTCATAACCCCAGCAAGGTAAGGAGAGCAGGGTCCCCGTGCTGGGGTGCTAACAGGTTCCAGGGCTGGGCAAGCACAGGTGGCTGCCATGCTCTTCCTACAGATCCCCAGTGCTGCCTCCAGGGCTCCTGAGATGCTTTCCCTGAAAAGCCAGCTCCAAACAGAGCTGTCAGCAGCGCCGGTGCGGTAACGGCGTCCGCTGGCAGTGCTGGTAAACAAGTGCCTTGGAAACCTCAGCTGAAAATAGAGTCGTGGCTGCCTCCTGCTCTCTGGAGGAGAATAGAGCGTCGCACCCCCAGCCACGTGCTTTTTCTGCAAAGTCTCCAGACAGCTCAATCTGCTGGTGGAAGTGCAGCAGGGACGTGCTCTGGCCGGGGCCAGCGGGTTGGGTGCTCCCCACAGGTCCTCCCGCAGGCACAGCAAACCTCAGCCAAGCCTGCCATCACTTCTTTCAAGATGGATTATCCATTTTACGGGTTGCCATAAAAGCACAAGGAAACTCTCACAAATCGGGCAAAACTGCCATTCCTCTGGAGTAATCCTGTCTTCTCTCAGCAGCAGGGACCTGTGCTGGAGCCCATTAGGACTGTTCCTCGCAGCCCCTGGCAATGCTGGGGAAGATGCCCAAGCACACAGCCCACCATGGGAACTGCCTGGAGAGGTTCCAGTGCCATAGATCTCCTGGAAAACACAGCTCCTGGGCTTGAGGAAGCATCGTGGGCAGACTCACCTCTCTGCAGGAGTACCTGGGTACCATCACACCCTTTGGACAAGGTTTGATATCCTACAGGAAGATTTGTGTCCTGGAAACTGACCCTCTGGCTTCTGGATTGCCCCTCCTGTTGAAATATAATTCAGCTGTATACAGTAAGAGAAAAGCAGCATGGGATTTGGGGGGTTGGAAATTGCCCAGGGTTTGAGGAAAGGGGATTTTCAAAACTATTTATTTTGCTGCAAATCAACTGGTGAAATTGCCCCTGAAATGCTTGCCCTGCCTTCAGCTTTATCTTCAAAGCCCACGGGCATATTGAAACCCTCAAATCTGAGACCAGGAAGATATGATTCAGCAAGACTATTGCTGCACCTATCAGGTATTAAATTAATGGTGTGTAATTAGCATGGCAATAATGAGAAGTTATTTAATAATTCATTTCTTCTTATGAATTATTTGGTGTGTGCTTAATTTCGGGGCTGATGTGTTGTTTAGCAGAGAACACCCCTGGAGCCCCCTCAGGACACCCTCTGGGTGCTGCTTGAGCCTGACCCTGCTCCCTGTGAGCTCCCCAAGGGCCAGAGAGGCAGCATCAGGCAGCTCTGAGCTGGTTTTGGGTTCACCTAAGTGCAATTCCAAATACAAACCCTTTGAAACACAGAAAATATAATTTTCAGGCAACACTGCAGCAACAAGAGACTTCTGCTTCAGCAGAGGGAGGAAAGACCCATCATCCACGACTGTGGTTTGAGCTTCCATTCACTTTTGCTAACTCTGAAGTTACTAAATTTACAGAGAAACAAGTGAATGGGCCTCAGCCCTTCCCAGAGGCAAGAGCCATCACCCGCAGACCGAGCTGTTCTCACGGAGGGTCTGAGCTTGCATCCCAGGATAAATGAGTTCTGGCTGCAGCCATGGAGCCATCTGTCCTGCCAGGCTCCAAACTCAGAGGAAATGTGGTCCCAGAGAATCATATCATTGTTTAGGTTGGAAAACACCTTTCCAGTCATCAAGTCCAACCGTAATCTAGCACATTGCCAAGCCCAGTAAACCATGTCCCTCCCCATGTGGCTCATCCTTAGCCCATGAAAACCTCCGTGTCTCCAGCCCCATCAGGATCTGGCTGAAGGTCTGCACAGGTATTCTTGGTTGCTGGAACAGTTTCCATCCTCACATCCTCTCCCCCTGCAGTGTTACCTGCCTGGGCGCTTTCAGCCCATCTGATGCACTGAGGGCTGACTCTGCTGAGGATTTGGGAGCTTCTACCAGACACATTCCTTCTGCAGGACACTCCTCATCCCTGGCCTTTGCTGCTGCTGAATTAGCTAAGGAATCTGTCCATCACACCTGTACCTGACTGAAGATCCAGCCTGGCAGAAGGAACTCACACATCAATCACAAAGAACTTTAAATTCATAGCTTTTCTTCCCCTGTGTGTGTGTTATGGAGCAAAACCTCTACGGTTTTTCATTGCATAAGTCTGTTTGCACAAAGCAATCAACACACTTCAGCCCTTATCCTGCCTGGCTGGACCCTGTGGAGAAGATGACTCTAGAGCATGGAAATGCTCTTCTGGCCCCCAGTGGGATGGTCAGCATGACACACTGGAAGTGCACAACTATGAAGTCCCTGTGATGTCCCAAGCAGCTCTCATCTCTCACACAGATGTGACTCACCTGCAAAATGCACCAAAATCAGCTCAGTCTGAACCTGAACCTGGGGGTTCCTCGTTCAGATGTCGCTCCATTTTTTGAGCTTTTACAGGGCTTGCAGGGAGACCATTCACCTCCTGGCCTTGCAAAGTGAGATGTGTCATACACACCAGGATATCATTATTTCTGAGCAATATGCTTTTCTTTTCAGCCATGTTTTAATTAACAAACTTGCCATTCGTCTTAGCTTCTTTCGCTGACCTAGAACAACATTAAGAAGCAAGATAAACCCAAAAGAAAAAGGTCATTTGTAAAGAAATAATTTCTCCCTTCCCCCCTACCCCTTGTCCCCTTCCCTTTCCCACTGGGAAGGATTCAGACAGCCACCCACAGCCTGGTTTCATTCTGAGTGTAGCCAAGGCTGTGGGGCTGTTCCTGCCATTCTGCACAGATGAACACACAGTTTCCCAGCTGGGATGCTGCTTCTTCGGGGGGGGCTGTCCTGGTCCCAGATGGGCACCCTGGGCCTGCAGCAACAAACCTTGATTCCAGCAGTATTTTTCTCCATTCCCAGATGCAATACTGACACGTAGCACCTGGGAGCAATTCTCTGAACACTGAGAGCAGCATTGATTTTCAATATTCAGAAGTACATCCCCCTCTATTGCTCTGCGGGAGTGCAAAGGGCAACACATCCTGAGAGAGCCAAGACAAGGACTGAAGCCACTCCAAGGGCAATTAGCTCCTCTCCTCCTGTCAGCCCCTTCTCAGCCCTTGCTGCTGTGCCTGTCCTGTTCCCCCAGTTTGTGCTCTTTCCTCAGATTTCTTTTTTTCAGGACTGCCTCCCAGCAGCATCCTTGCAAGCAACTCTCCAGGCAGGCTTTGCTCCTTGGCAGTCTCACGTTGCCATAAGCTTTTCTAAGCCAATAAACAGAGAGGGTTTTCTTTTCTTTTTCCTCCTGCTTTCTGAAAGCCTTTTCCTGCAGCATCCTGTTGTTCCCTTCCTCCTGAATTTACATCACAGTGTCTGTAATAAATCGCAAGGGAAATATTGCTCCTTATTTCCAGGAACTAATCAAGTGCAATTGTGCAGCATCAAAAAGCCAGAGCAGCTGCTCAGAGGAATAAATCCCAAGGGAGGACAGAGCCATGCTGCCCAAAGCTGGCTGGTGCCCAGCCAGGAGAGAGGGGTGGTTGGAGGGGGAACAAGGGTTTCCCTGGCACCCAGCTCTCCCCCACTGCTGGGGACTGACTAAAACCAGCACTTGTGAGCATTAGATACTGAGAAAAAGGCTGCCTCTCTTTTTACCCAGTTCTTAGCTTTTTATTTGTCAGAGCTGGTTGCAGCCCAGGCTTGGCACATGTAGAAGTTCACCCCGTGGAGAAAGGGACTCTCCACCCAAGCAGAGTTTGCTGCCAGGGAGCTGCTCACAACAGCACTGAGATGGTTGGGTGAGTTACGTGCATTGATGTCAATCACTTTTCCCTTTGGTGCTTCTCTCTCCTGCAGAGAGGGGCAATAAATCATGTGCATTTCCTGAGTATGATCCCATGCTGCCTGGCCTTGGAGGCAGAGGAGGAAACCCAAGCATCACACAGGTGGAAAAACACAGGTATTCCTACAAGCATAAAGGAAAACATTTGTCTGCAGCTGGTGTGAGCCAGCAAATCCAGCCACAACTGATCAAAACCAAGGGTCCATACCACCTAAAAGAGGTTTTAAAATATCCTGGGGAAGAAGCACTGATTCAGCTTGCCCCATCTAAATCTAGGATCATGTAATATGCATTTTCACCAGAATTGTCATGAGCTCAATGAGATGGCATCCATCACCAGCCTGCTCTTTGCACGTCCTGGTGCAGCCTGAGTGCAGTGGCTGCAGCAGGGGCAAAGGCTGGGACAGGGCAGGGACTGAAGGCAGGAGGAGCAAAGAGGGAGGAGGAGAACTTAACTCCAAAGCTCTGGGCAGTTACCACTGCAAATTCATCACAGCCTGGACATCCTGGTGTTTCCCTGGGTTAAGGTGCCAAGATGCTTCCTTTCTGCTTTGGAATTCTCTCCTATTTATACA
>NW_009953647.1:1142590-1144405 GCF_000747805.2 Chaetura pelagica | reverse complement strand
CCCTACACACTCTTGTTTGTACACAGAAATAAAAGCCAGGCAATGACCCACTGCTTTATGAAAAATCCCATCATGCTCATTTCAACTGATTTAGAGTGTGCCAAGTAATTTTCAGAAGACAGGCTTTCACATCTCTCTTTTTGAAAAATACAGCACTTTTCCTGGGCTACAGCAAATTGTCTTCTCTCCAGGCTCCCCTTTGCCACAGGAATGAATCTCAGAGCTTTTTTTCAGCTCATTATTCTAAACATTTCCCGTTAGGTGTCTGATTAGTGTTTCACAAGCTGTGTTGTGCTATAGTATCTGCTCTTGATTTGGGCTGCAGCAGCCAGAAGAGAAATCCATTGCATTTTAGATTGAGATAACAGTTTAATCTGATCTACACTTGGGAAAGAAAAATCTGCCAGGGAAGGTCCAGGTCCCTGAAGGCAGCACACAAGGCAGAGGCTCTGCTGGCTTCCATGTGAATCTCTGCAGAGAGGCAACCCATTCTCAAAAGAAGGCACTGGCAGATATTTGGGCTCTTCTGCTTCATGGCCATTTTTCAAGCTATCTTGAAGCCTGTGACAAGCCCCATGAGCAGGCTCTGTGCCATGTAAGCAGAAACCAACCAAAGCTTTCCCTGGCTTTGCAAGAGGGCTTGATGCTTAATGTAGAGAAACCTCTGGACATCTGCAAATGCTTCAGGTGTAGCAGCAGAAGTGGATTGTGCCTGAGAAGAAAAGCAGCCTGTGGTCTGGAAGACAGTGGAACAGGGCAAGAGCTCCTGCCTGGCCAGGTTAAGGACTCTCCACCCACACACCACATCAACAGCTCATTCTCTGCTGGTCTTAAGTGCTGCCCACCTGTGAGACCCTTGAAAGCTCAAAGGCAGATTTAATTTCAAGGTGAGGTTGGCCAAGAGCAGCAAAGAGATCTGTTCATATTTGTAGTCAAAAGCTTTTAAGTCTGTTCCTTTTTCTTTTTTTCCCTGCTGGCTGTAGTTACACAGGAAAACTTAACAAAAAAAAAAAAAAAAAGCAAGCAGAGCTTTCTAATGTTTGATGAAACATTTTGGTTTTGACTCCTGAAAATAGAGCCCTTCCATGCTGGGCAAACAGAGTTACCCAGGAGCAAGGCATGGAAAAATGAAGGGAACAGCAAGTGAGGGGAAAGAAGAGTAGAGCCTGTATTCTCCCCAGTATCCTTGACAGGCTCTGTGTGCAGATGTAAGGGTGGGTAGCCTGAACTTCTGACTCTCCTGGCAGGCCACTGTCCTCCTCCCCAGCACTTTGATTAGAGGCCAGTGTGCAATGAGCTCACTTTTTGGCCAGGCACACAGACAGTCCCCACCCAGCCATGTGTGCTCCTTGCTTAGGCACCTGCTCCAAAAGACCCATCTCTGGGCACTGTTCAGAGCCCACAGAGCATTTTTTGCTTGTTCCAGCTGGCTTAGCAAGAGGTTTTACCTCTAGCTGCATCCTGGCTCTTTAAAAAGTCATCAAAATCTGGCTTTGAAACCCTGCATGATGGAACAGCTTGCCCAGGGTTGTGGTGGAGCATCTCAGGGTCAATTACACTCCCTGCATAAAAACATCAGGGCATCCTGTCCTTTATCTTTTTTATGGCTTTGCCTGCTAGATTTAAAAGCCCTCTATATAAACAAGCCCTTAAATAAATAGACTTGGAAGTATAATGTCCTCACATAGATTCTTACAAAATTGTGTTCAAACCATCTCAATCTTCAGACAAACTAAATGGATTGAGATCATTAGGTTTCTCCCTGTAAAGTGGCTTTTAGAGATGACCATTCCCTGAGCTCTCCCACTTTCCCTA
>NW_009953647.1:1141180-1142573 GCF_000747805.2 Chaetura pelagica | reverse complement strand
GTCAGCACATGCCAACTTCAGCCTGGATCTCTTCTTGGCTTTTTCCATTTTATTCATCCAAGGATCTCTTCAGTCCATTTGTGGGCAGCATGAAAATCCTCACGAGCTCTCAGAATTCCTCTGCCTCGTGACTGTGTCTTCATCCACAACTGCCCAGCACCTTGGAAGAATTACACTGCATTTGCTACCTGGCTGATCATTGCAGGCCTTGATCATTAGTAAAAGCCTGCATGATCAATGCCCCATTGAGTCACGAGGGATCATCCTCTGAGACTTTGGGGCTGACCTCCCCCAGGCACCATCTGGAGGCTGAGAGATTCTTATTCCTGACCAGGACAAAATGCTGCTTCTACCCTTCAAGGTTTTTTTACATTAGAGAAGTGGTAGCTCAGCCACAGTTGGAAGAAGGACCATGCACAATTTGTGAATTAAGTACAGCTCATTGTAACATAAGCCAAACATTTCTCATCTTCCCATCTTGCTGCCACTGGGAGTGTTAAAGCAGAGGAATTTGCACTGGGAGGGAGTAGCTAGAGGTGGATGAGCAAAACCCCTGCAAGGCACCCTTCCAGTTCAGAAGGGGTGGGAGAAAAGCAGCAGATATCTGGGGATGTGGGAGGCACTGCATTGCTCTCAAGCCTGTTCCTCAGGAAGCTTTACTCTGAACTAGTGTTGCATTCATCTGTCATTGCAGTAACTCCCTGTTTGGTAGTTGCAGGCAGCAGTATCACACCCCCCAAGCCTTCTTTTCTGAGCAGACCCAGTGCTCTTGGCCTCTCCTTGTCTGTCCTGTGTCCACCTCAAGGCCTTGGCAGCCTCCAATGAATTCACTTCAGTATATCCACATCCTTCTTGTGCTGCTTGATTTTCTTGCACGTCCAAGGCAGAAACAAGTGGTTTTGCTTCTCTCTGAGCCTTGCAGCCAGGAGACCAGGCTCGGTTTAGAGATGAAAGGCTTTCCTGAGCTTCTGCCTGGGACTGCTGCTCCCTAGATATAGTTGTACCACCTTGTGTTTGAGCCAATATCAATATACAGCCAAGCCTGAGGAGAGAAAAATCATTGCAGGGCATCAGTTCCTGTTCTCTTTACTTAGCAAAGAAAAAATCATGCTGGCAGCAGATCTAGAAGCCGTGTATCATGTACTTTTGGGCAGAGACATCAGCTAAGTCCTTCCTGTGATGAGAACAGCCCTGAGCATCCCAGGATGGGTCAGGTTTGCAAAGTCCCCATGGTAGGATTGTGGCAGGGACAGGGTGGGACCAGTACAGAAACACAGGCTGCTCGGTCCCTGGCTGGCTGTGCAAGGATGCCAGAGAGCAACCTGGGTTAAATGCCCCAGGAATGGCCTTGGCACAGATCACATGGTGTTGTCACAAGTGGTCTTTCAGCAGG
>NW_009953647.1:1124629-1140634 GCF_000747805.2 Chaetura pelagica | reverse complement strand
CAGAAGCTCACATGGCCTCTCCCCCAGGCTCTGCCCCCTGCATTTGTTCTCTTGAGGGTTCCCTCACCCTTTTCTTTCTCCCTCTCCCTCCCCCAGAGGGCAGGTAACATCCTTTCCTCACATTCCCCCAGTTCATTAGCTGCCTTTCTGGGACCCACTGGTCAGACAATCAGGTACTCACCAGTGCTACTTGACATCTCATCTCCAACCACTTCCAGCATCTGTGCACCTCCTCCTCTTCCCAGCCTGTCTAATGGCCTGAAAAGAAATGGAAATTATCTTTTCAGTCCCATGGAACAGGCTAAGCATTTGTATGTAGGATTAGAAAGCCATCATTAGCCTAATTAATGAAGCCATTGATGATGCTAAGGCATGCAAAGTACATTTAAAAAACTACTTCTTAAGCAGCAAATTCACCCTGTGGCTTTTAGGGTCAGTGCAAATTGATAGGTGTGACATTAGTGCCACTGCAGGGCTGAAGAGCTCTTGCTGCCCTCTCTTCTCCATGGCAAGACACAGAAACCTCCAACCTGCAAAGCTGCCAAGATCTCTCTGAACTTCCACAACAACCTGTCCTACAAGGCACACCTGGCCAAAGGGATTTATTGTTTCCTTTCAGCAGGTGACAGCAGTAACACACAATATGTGGTTCCAGGCCAGCACTGGGCAACATGAGAAGCATCACCTGCAGCACAGGTCCCACTGAAGGCATGCCCAGGGTCACAAAGCCCACATGCCTGTCCTGGACACACACCTGGACGTGCTGCTGGGGGTTCCCTCTGACCTCCCAAGGGCAGGAGGAGGCTGGTACAGGGGCTCAGGGCAGAGGGTGAGGTGCACACAATGTGAGGGACACCAGGCAGAGCACGGTGGAGAGGTGGCTGTGGGATGCTCAGGTTCCCTGGGAAGTGCCAGGCTTGGACTGCAGCCCAACAGGTAGGAAAATGTTTGCCAGAGGAGTATAGTTTGGGGGTAGCACATAGGGTTGCACATCTTTCCAGCTGTATTTTGAGGTGTTTCTTCTGGACAAAGCCTGTTTGTCTTCTCCTGAGATATCACTGCTGTTGCACTGGACTGGAGGTGATAGGTCCCACTGAACCTATCTGCTTTTGTGGAGAAAGCAGATTGCCATCTTTGAAGAACTTGCAGGATTATCTTTGGCTTTGGAGTTACTGCTCAGCTGAGCAGAGGCACTGAGCAAAAGCCCCCCCCATCTCTAAGCAAAGACGATGCAGCCTCATCCTGCAGCTTCTCTCTTGGTGCAGCACACGGTGTGAAGGCGTGGAAGGAGGAGGCAGCAGGTCTTCATGTAGATGAACTTTAAGGGTCCCTCAGGTCATAAACAACTTTGGTGCTCTCCAACATGTTCACTTTTACCCAGTGTTTCAATTTGCATGGGTCTGGCCACCTGAGCAAATAAATGGGTCTGTATCGGGGAGCAATCTGACAAGAAAAGATCATTCAGTTTTGTGGAAAGAAGCCCATCATGCCAAGTGTCCTCTGGTTCCTTCTGTCACAGGGGCCTGTGACAGGCTCTCCAGAGAGATGCTAAGACATTGAGGCATGTTGGTCAATTTTCTTCTCAGATCTCAGAGGTGAGAACATCAAACGACAGCTCTCATTCTGCTCAAGAGCTTCAGATCCACAGCTGGGGACACAGCAGGGGTGGGCAGGGCTGCCACTGCCCAGGGGGCTGGCGTTTCTGGTGCTGCCCTCCTCTTGTCCTTCAGAGCAAGCAATGGGAGGCAAGAGGAGTTTAGGCTCTGCTGCTTCTTCCATCCTCAGGTGATCCCAAGATCCCTTCTGTAGTGGTGCACAGCACCCCTGGGCCCCACAGCTCCCCATTTCGGGCAGAGCATCCCCCATCCTGGAGGTTCATCCCTGGTGCCAGGGGCTGCTCAGCCAGCACCTGCCAGCGCCAAACCGAGCCCCAGCTCACAGAGCAAGGGTGGTACCAGTGGGGGCTTTGCTGCTTCTCCCAGCACCAGAGGAAAGCTCTTTATGGCGCAGCACTAACGGTGTGATTTGCTAACACATCACCCAGGGGTGGCACAGGCTGTACCTGATAAAGGGAAATGTTCAAGCTGTCACTTCTGCAGGAGACGTTCAAACGTGCTAAATGGGTCACGCTGTAAAACAAATATTCCCAGCCTGGATGTATAAAGCAAAGGGACAGATACCCGAGAGCTGCAGCAGCCAGAGCCTGTTCTAGCTGCAGCCACAGCATCACTCAGGTGCCAGCCCGTGGCTCAGGCTCCTCGTGGTGTGCAAACAGAAATCCTTGTGCAAACAAGTGCAGCAGCGAGGGATGGGGTGGTGGGAGCTGCTCACTGCCAGCCCAGGGGACTGACTGGAGGGGTGTTACAGCAACAAATGGCAGGAGCAGAAGCAGGCAGGGTGGCAAGCAGGGCTGCAGAGCCTTCCCCAGGGCTGGAAATGAGTGACTGTCATGGACACAAGGTGCCAGCTCTCCACACCTTTGGATTAGGCAGCAGAGCTCTGCTTAGCCCTCAGAGCTTGTGCTACCCTGCTAGGTGAAGAGGAGCAAACACCTGACATTCCCAGGTGGCAGGCAGCTGCCCACTGCTCCCAGCCAGGGGACAGCTTGATTGCAGGGCAGGTTCTCTGCTGATGCTCCATCACCTGCCCCAAGCTTTGTTTCCAGATCCTTCACCTGTGAGCCTTGTAGCAACAGGGGCAGATCCCCATCATGATTTGAGGCAGAGGGGGTACCAAGGTGGCCTCAGCCTGTAGGCTCAGCAGGGCTGTGGGCTCCCCTGCCAGGCAAAGCAGCTGAAAGAGCAGGGGAAGAACACCAGATCATCCTCAAAGCTTCTCCCAACAGAGCATCGCTGCTTAGGATGGAAAGGGCATGTTCTTCAGAGCTCCCCAGCAGTGGCCAAATGAGTCTATTTAGTTGCCAGTCAGCTGGGGTGCCTGACATGGCACCTCCAGGAATGCAGGTGCCACCTGCCCAGTGATGGGTTGATATGCTCAGCCAGGGCTGAGGGGCCACGGGACAAAGACATCACGGGCTGGGTACTCACCTTGCCAGGACACGGCAGCAGAGGTGTGTGGTGGGTGGGTGGGTTGTTCCAATGCGCTGCACGTTCCCCCTGCAGCCAGGAGATGCTCTGTGAGACAGGAGATGTCTTTGTCTGCATCTCAAAAAAGGCCTGAAGGAGCCTCCTGGCAGAAGGGAGAGCTGCTCATCAGCTCTGCCGGAAACGCTGCAGGGACACGGGCTGGCAGAGTGACCTTGTTCTCACCAAACAGACATTGGGAGGGGCTGTCAGTGTCCCCAGGACTTTTTCCTCCTGAAAGTCCACACCATTATTCTCAGTTGGCCACTTCCATGCGAAAGAAAACAGTTGAACCAGTGCTTGGCACTGGTGCTGCTGGCCTGGCCCAGGGCACACCCAGCCGGGAGAGCACAGAGCAGCCAGTAGCTCAGGAAAGCTGTGGTTAGTCCTCTCCTGAGGACATGGACCCACAGCATACAGGGATCTGAGCCCACGTGGGCTGTTTTGTCCCTCATGTGGCAGCTCAGCTCAGCACGACGTCCCAGCTGCTCTGGGGATAGCAGCACTGGGAGCAGGATTGGTGCCCTCCTCTGCAGCCACGTGTTTGCCCACCTCACAGCCCCTGGCATGACTGCAAACTTCAGATTTCCAGCTGCTTCAGTCCCTGGACCTCAGCAAGATTTATGCTTTCTGACCCTAGGGAAGGAGAAACTTTGAGCACTGGATGCTCCTGCAACACCAAGGGACGTTCCCTGCAGCCTTCAAAACCTGCTGCCAGTCAGCACACCAGAATTTGCACGTTCCCATCTGCTTCCTCCTTCATTTTCTTGCATCACAGCTCTACTTTTCAACCTTCTCTTCCATGGACAATAAGCATGTAATGAAAAACCCTCCCATGCTATGAGTAGGAGTGCAGTGAACAGCACACAGCCTTTTGTATCTTGCAGTAACTATTTCAGGCTCTCTGCAAACCCCAGCAGCTGTCTCCAATTCAGTTACACACACTTTCCATTCTGAAACCATTAGTTGCAAAGTAAGAAGCATTATTTTTGCTTGCTTAGAAGGTCAGGGGATAGGGAAGAATTCCCATCTTTGATGGAAGAGCAATAAAATATATTCAACATTGCTGTGAACTCCAAAACTCTAAAATACTGCAGCAGTGAGCCAAGTGGATACACTGCCTCTTAATATAATGTAAAGCAATCAACAGCAATAGAAAAGTATCTTAAAACTAGATATTGATTTTCTGCCCCATAAGATTTATCTCAGCCATTTCCCAGCCTCACTGAAGCCAAAGTCCTGGGGCTGGAGCCCCTGGCTCAGGCTGGCAGAGGCAAGGAGACCCCTGGCCCTCAGCAAGACCCCAAACTGTCCCATGACCTTCCAGAGAACATGAATCTGAGCAGGGTTGTTCCAATGCGCTGCACGTTCCCCCTGCAGCCAGGAGATGCTCCGTGAGACAGGAGATGTCTTTGTCTGCATCTCAAAAAAGGCCTGAAGGAGCCTCCTAGCAGAAGGGAGAGCTGCTCATCAGCTCTGCCGGAAACGCTGCAGGGACACGGGCTGGCAGTGACCTTGTTCTCACCAAACAGACATTGGGAGGGGCTGTCAGTGTCCCCAGGACTTTTTCCTCCTGAAAGTCCACACCATTATTCTCAGTTGGCCACTTCCATGCGAAAGAAAACAGTTGAACCAGTGCTTGGCACTGGTGCTGCTGGCCTGGCCCAGGGCACACCCAGCCGGGAGAGCACAGAGCAGCCAGTAGCTCAGGAAAGCTGTGGTTAGTCCTCTCCTGAGGACATGGACCCACAGCATACAGGGATCTGAGCCCACGTGGGCTGTTTTGTCCCTCATGTGGCAGCTCAGCTCAGCACGACGTCCCAGCTGCTCTGGGGATAGCAGCACTGGGAGCAGGATTGGTGCCCTCCTCTGCAGCCACGTGTTTGCCCACCTCACAGCCCCTGGCATGACTGCAAACTTCAGATTTCCAGCTGCTTCAGTCCCTGGACCTCAGCAAGATTTATGCTTTCTGACCCTAGGGAAGGAGAAACTTTGAGCACTGGATGCTCCTGCAACACCAAGGGACGTTCCCTGCAGCCTTCAAAACCTGCTGCCAGTCAGCACACCAGAATTTGCACGTTCCCATCTGCTTCCTCCTTCATTTTCTTGCATCACAGCTCTACTTTTCAACCTTCTCTTCCATGGACAATAAGCATGTAATGAAAAACCCTCCCATGCTATGAGTAGGAGTGCAGTGAACAGCACACAGCCTTTTGTATCTTGCAGTAACTATTTCAGGCTCTCTGCAAACCCCAGCAGCTGTCTCCAATTCAGTTACACACACTTTCCATTCTGAAACCATTAGTTGCAAAGTAAGAAGCATTATTTTTGCTTGCTTAGAAGGTCAGGGGATGGGGAAGAATTCCCATCTTTGATGGAAGAGCAATAAAATATATTCAACATTGCTGTGAACTCCAAAACTCTAAAATACTGCAGCAGTGAGCCAAGTGGATACACTGCCTCTTAATATAATGTAAAGCAATCAACAGCAATAGAAAAGTATCTTAAAACTAGATATTGATTTTCTGCCCCATAAGATTTATCTCAGCCATTTCCCAGCCTCACTGAAGCCAAAGTCCTGGGGCTGGAGCCCCTGGCTCAGGCTGGCAGAGGCAAGGAGACCCCTGGCCCTCAGCAAGACCCCAAACTGTCCCATGACCTTCCAGAGAACATGAATCTGAGCACAACAGAAAAACATGAGATGAGGTCTGTTTGAAAAGCATCAGAAGCAGAAGCCCCACACCAACAGCCTAGAAATATTTCAAATTAAGAGCCATTGTCTAGCACAGCCCCAGCTGCTTCCTCATCTCCAGCCCCCTTGTCTCTCAGCCAATAGCAGGAGCAACTCCACACCCCTGCCTGTCACAGCATGCAGGAGACTCTGCAATACCCATTCCTTTGGAGAACTCTCCCTTGCAGGCAGACTGTGTGCACCCCAGGCCCACACAGGGTGGCTTTTGCTGGGGGGCAGCAGCCAGGCTTGTGCAGAGCGACTCACACAGCCCATGGACCCTCAGCTGCAGAGCAGAGTCCTGGGCAATACATGGGCCAGGACAGAGAACATCCACCCACGAGTAAAACCATGCCATGTCTCATTGCCCAGGAACTTCTCAAAGCCCCACAGAGGGTTCTTGCTCATTACACTCCATGACCTTGAGGCCCACTAAGTACCCACCCTGTGGAGTGTAAGGGAGTCTAATATACACAGATTTATCCTGGCCTTCCAGACCTCCCCAGCAGACCCCTGGACTGGCACTGGGACTCACACTGGCACATGCAGTGGGATGCTTTATTCTCAGGATTGCAGCCCCAAGAAGGGCAGAGCTGCTCCCAAACCATCTGTTATCACATCTATTTCTTTAGGTTGCTACTGTAGGAAATCAGGAGAACACTAAAGGATCAGCAGAAAATGCAAAAGATTCTTGTCTGCTGCCCATCATATTCATATTCCTGACCAAACCATCCACTCCTGGGTGCTCAGGGAGCTTTGGGGCATGAGAGACTCTGTTAGGAAGCCCTGGAAACACCCAGGGCTGAACAGGGACCAGAGCAGTTGGGCTGCTTGGGTCATGCTCTGCCTTTCCTGGGATTTGCTGCCAAGGCCACCAACCAAGGGAGGAACTGGTGTCCTTGTGCTGCCCACCTGTCACTTCCACCCATGGAGATACCTGCTCTTGTCATGGATGTGCAGCCAAACCAGCAGGGGCCTTTCTCAAGTCAGAGGGAGACAATTGGCATAAATAAAACCAAGGACCCTTCTTTTGCTATATTAGTCCTTTGAGCAGAAAATAATTTCCAGCAGATAATCTGTGGGTTGCCAACTCACTAAAGCCAGGAGGGAACAGACTTTTCTAGCTTTTCCCTTTCTAGCCTTTCACAGATTAGAGTGGGTCACTAAATATGGAAAAAGAGTAGCAGGAGCTGGATAGTGGGACCTAAGTGCATAAAACCTGGATTCAGTAAAGCAGAAGAATATCAAGGTATCTCAGAAGAGCAAAGAACATTGGAAGGAAGGTGAGATTTTGGGGTTTTTTATGTTTCATTCTTAACTAGCAGTAATAAACCGTGGGTTGGGAGTGATGTAGCATGCACAGAACACATTCCCATGGGTAAAATATACTGGGTTTTGCCTTGTTCAGCTCTCAGTTTGATAGCAGACAGTTGTGCATAGTCATGTAAGTTGCCACGTAACAGCTAAATACAGACACCACTTTGCTCTTACCTTCTTAAGGAACAACCAATTCTCTCCTTGCTCTGTGTGACATGGTTCTCCAACCCCCCAGCATTACACTTGTCACTGCAGGTCACTGGTAAGACAACAGAAGGGAACAAAAGAGTCTGTGGAGGTTTTTCACAGGCTGGCCCTGTGGCCCAGGCTGTGCCCCCTCACTTGGCAGAGACCCCAGTCTACCCAGTGACAGGCAGGATTTTGCTCCCTGAGCCATCCCAGCAGCTTGGGCCCTCAGCCAGCCCCAGCCACCTGGCTAGAGAGCAGCCCTCAGGGAGGATGGAGCTCTTCACCTCTCCTGTGATCCTGGAGGCAAAATTACTCAGGTTTCAGAAACTGCCTTGGGGAACTTTATTTTTAGAGGATCCTCTGAATTATGCATGAAACACAGAGAGAGAAGGTGGCATTTATAGGAAATTGTAGCACAGGGCTGCATCAGCCCCTTCTTAACACAGGCACTGGGGACTCCTGCAGACACCTGCTCCAAGGCTGGGACCTCTTGGGCAGGAGCTGGAAGGAAAGCTCTGCTGCAAGTACAGATCTGCACCCACACCAGCCCCAAAGCCACCTGCAAGCTCGGCTTGAATCAGAGAAGCTTAGAGGGGAGCTATGGAAATCAGAGGTTTTCTAAGGAGACCCAAGTGCTCAAGGCTCCCCTTGGATCCCACTCATGCAAGCCTGGTGCCTCCAGGCACAGCCTGTGCTGAGGAGCAACCTCCCCAGGCATCACTCAGAGCAGCACTGTGCAAGGAAACCCAGGTCCAGCCAGCAGCCCTTACCCTGGCTCCTCGGGGACCTTGCACACCTGGGTGGAGGCACCAACTCCCAGCGATGGGTCTGACTGGTGCCCACCTGCACAGCCACCCTGCTGCAGGGTGGTCTCTTGTCATTGCCATGCAGGCTGCAAGGAGGGGGCAGCAGTGGGCTGGGGGTGCTGCAAAGCTCTTTCTCATCTGCTCTCCCAGGGAAATAGCCAAGCAAGTGAGTTTGCTGCAAGACAGAAGTAATTTTGGGTGGGTTTTTTTTTTCCCCCCCTCTCAACTACACTTTTTGGAAGAGTTCATCCCTGCTGGCTCTTTCCTTCTTCCTCCTTTCCCTGCTTTTGCAGAGGCAGGAAATCTCCCTGGGGTTTCCAAGAGGTGACTCCCAGATTCATGTGCAGTGATCTGGGCTCTGGCAGCAGTGAAGCAGCTGATCCAGCTCAGTTCAGACGGGAGCATCCACAGGGCAGCACTGACTCTTCCCAAGATGGTCTGAAGCCCACGAGTTTTACTCAGAAAGGAGGTGCCTTTCAGATTTTTTGAGCAAACCCTTCCCATCTCCCCCAGCAGAGCTAGAGGTGAAGGCTCAGCCACACAGTGCCAGCCAGGCAGGGAACTGAGGGACAGTGGTGGGAGAGGGGACAGAAACAACCCGTGCATCCAAGAGACCGGATGGGGATGATGATGGAAGAAGTAAACAGGTTGCTAGGAGACACTAAACTTGGGATCAATAATTCATGAGATGCCTGCAACTAAGTGCATAATTTAGGGCTGTAGGAGGCATTGTGAGGGATGGGGAAGAGGCTCCAAATCCCACCACTCAAGCCTATGACTTGGGGCAGGGAGCCTGGCACCCAAAGAGCCAGGATGGGCCTGGGAATGTCCCCCAGCCAAAACCAGTCACACCCCTTCCCAGCACAAATCCCATCTATTCCAGACCCTTGCCTGTATGTTGGGCCAAAACAGCACCCAGCTGGACAAAGAAAAACCTGGAACTTCTCCAGGTCTGAAAGGAACAACCAAGACACCAGCTTAGTCTGGCCCCCCTTGGCACCAGGTAACTCCAACCAAGGCTCAGGAAACAGAGTCATCTGTTCAGAGGCCGTTTGCCATTTCAGACTCACCTAAACGATTGTACATTTGAGAAAGTGTTTTTCCTTCCCCAAAATATTATCATTTCTAAGCAATGATGTTAAATAGAAACAGCCCTGAAAGGCTCCAGTGATGCGTTGGAAATGTTTCATTTAGAAATCAAGCTACATTTAAATGAGAATGGTAAGTACTGCAGAACAAAACCAAAGTGCTTTCTTTGGAGTTGAATCGAGTGCTTCATTCAATGCAAAATAAGGATTACAAAAAAGAAGTGCAAAAACACTCTGGTCACTGAACCACTAAGAGAAATCAATTTTTTTTTGCAGCTTGATGCTCAAAATGCATCTTTGTAAATGAGTTTAGGGAGGCAACTTGGTTGACAATGAGAGCTCATACATGTTTGGATGCTTCCCTGAATACAGGCTCCAGGCTTTACCCAGCCTGACATCAAGTTTTCCCATACAGGTTCATGCAGCTTCCCTGTCCATCCCCAGTTTGATGGGCACACAGCCCACTGGACAATAAGGCCAGCTTCTTTTCCTGGGGAAAGATGTCCTTTTGGATCTCAGCATTATATGCAGAAGAAGGCAGGGAACTGGGAGCCATCCTCAACCCTGGAGGTTTGTAAAGGATGCAAGAGTGAGGAGAGAGAAAATATCTCCCCCTTCCACTCCCCTTAAGAAAGCCCAGTAGATTGAGCCTGCTGGGAAGGTCTGTAAAGCCCAGTGTTAATTAGCATTCTAGAGAAAGAGCATTGTTTGGAAGAGCCTCAGCTCCTCACAAGCCAGAAATACAATTGGGAGGAAAAAAAAAACAACCAGTTTGATTTGCTATGAAATGAAATGGACTTGGGATGGGGATTGGTTCCAAAATTGCCTGGTACTACCCAAGCAGCAAAAGCTGGTCGAGTGAGCTGCTCACTGAGCAAGAGAGAGGGTTTGTTTTTCCCCTACTGAAATATCACCAGCAAAAACTTTGGGAATAAGGACAGTCAAATGTCCTCTCCAAACCCAGTTACATCCTACCATCAGACTTGGGAGTCCTCCCTGCAGCAAGGCTTCCTGCATCCCCCAGCTCCATCCCAGGGTGCTGAGCTCCCTGTGGGAAGTGCTCTGGGAAATGACTGAAATGGACAGAAATTAATTGCTCAGAGTGTGGCAGACACCAGCAACCCAAGGGGGGGCTGGTAACAGAGAAGACAATTTTACTCTAGTTGTAATATTATATCCCCTGGCTGTGGGTTTAGTGAAGTGCTGGGCCCTGAAGAGCTGACCTTTTCCTCTGAACATATTGTTGGGGATGAAATGGTAAGAAGCTCCTTGCAGGAGACCGAGTGTAAATTAAACAAAATAAATACTGATATGCTTTTTGGATCCAAGAAGACTTGGAAATGCTGTGGCAATAATTCTGATTTGCTCAGCTGAGGGGAGGGAGAGGACTCAGCAGAAGGAGCAGACCACCCAGCCACCTCCTCCAGCCTCCCTGCCCAGCCCTGCCTGCACAGGGGCTCGCAAGCATCACTGAGCTGTCAGGGTTCTTCAAACAGGGCAATAGATCAGCTCACAATTTCCAAAAGGACAAAGCTCAACTGATCTCAATATCCCTTTCTCGCACACACTGTGCAGTTGTAAGACATGGTCACATTACAATGATCTACAGGATCTTTTGCTGGAGCTTTGCCACAGCCTGGCTGGGTTCCCAGAGGAGCTTACACACCCTGCAGAGGCAAAGGCTCCAAAGCTCTGAGGCCACATTTCCCTCTCCACATTAGACCCCCTATTCTTCCTCCCCAGATGCAGCCAGTGCCCTGCTGCAGGCACACATCCCTTCCTGGTGCTGCAGCACAGCCAGCAGCAAGCAGTGCTGGTTTTACTTTCACAGCAATAATTACTCCACAAGGCGCCTGTCAGTTATTGTGCTCCACGGTAATCAAAACCTCCACTTGGAAAATACAGGGCGTATTCCTGTCTGTTCCTGCTCTGTGTGGGAAGATCACTCATTCATGGCTCTGTCTTGCAGCCAAGTCATGACAGATGGGTGGGCTGGAGTGAAATTTAGGACTCAGTGACTCATTAAATTGGTCTGGTGGCTCAGAGGAGTTTCACCATCCCTCCCAGCACCCAAAATAGTGGCCTGGTTGCTGCTCCCTGTGCCATGTCCCATCTCCCCAGGAGGTGTAGTTGTCCCTTTTGCAGCTTCTGGGCCAGGCACCCACTGCATCAGGGCCCTGTGGCACCTCCTGAGCAGGGCTGGGGGCTGCAGGGGACCCCACCCATCCCGTGGGAAGGCAGCACTGGTGCCCAGGCAACCCTCACGTAACCCCATAGCTGGCTTTGTTCACTCCCAGCTCCCTCCATCACTGAGTCAATCCCAGGGCTAAAGGTGTCTGTCAGTGCCTGGCACTCTCCTGGTCTCCATCCCAGGAAGCTCCCACACAAGCAGCCAGGCTGAGCTGGCTGAGCTCATGCCCTGGAGACCCTTCTCCCAGCCTGGGACAGGCCTGGAGGGCCTGGCTCAGGGGGCTGGGATGCTGTGCCACAACAGCACTGCTGGGGCAGCCACCACAAGCAGCAAGTCCTGGGATCTGCTGCCAGAGCTGGAAGGAAGCTCTGCACCACACCAGCAGGCAGGGCCACCAGCCACACACCTCGGCCACTTCAGCACGAGCAGGGACAACCCTCCAGCCCCAGGACAGTGCAGGATGCACAAGTGTGGCCCAGCACATACACTACTGCCTGCTGCTCCTTGCAACCCTGGAGACATCTGTATGAGCTGAACATTTCCATCAAGGCATGTGTCCCATGGATCCAACTTTTCCAGCCTCTGATCTTGGGGCTGAAAGTTATAAAACCTCACCTCCCCTGAAATCAGTTGCTACCACTAAGGTTTGTCTCAATGCCCACTCTGTGCTTGCTGTCAGGATGGCAGCAGAAGATGCTTCTTGATCAGCTGAACCTTCAGGCACTTTGGCTGAGAGACATGCACGCAGAGCTCAGTGGTTTTGATGCTGGAATCTTGCTCCCAGAAGCACTGCAGGGCTTGCCACCTGGAACAGGCACAGCAGGGTCTGCCACAGGCCCATGCCCTGAGAAGTGGCACTACACCCCACCTGGGTAACGTGTTTCAGCCTGAGAAGTGATTTTCCTGAGGAACAGAGGCTGCTGGGTCAGGGAGAGCCCCCAGAGCTGAGCACAGCACGAAGGAGCAGGCAGAGGTGACACATCTCAGCCATGGCAGCACGTAGCACCCCCTGCATCATGACCAAGGGATATGACACTAGTTCTCCCATCCCTCCAGGTCAGACCCACAGGAAGGAACAGGAGGCTGTCACTGAGAAAGGGCACAGCATGAGGGAGCCCAGTGAGGCAGGGCAGCTCCCGGAGCAGGTGCCAGAGCAGAGCTGCTGGATGCCCCAGCCCCCAGAGCTGATGCCCAGGACTGCAGCTGTCCAGCCACAGGTGCCTGAATCTAATTAGGTATTTCAGCACAACAACCATTTTAATTAGGCAAAGCCAACTGCCTCTGCTGGATGTGCTAGTGTCCAAAATTCCCAGGCAAGGTTCCATAGCATCTCCCCAACTTGCACTCATTTCCTCTGCTTTGTCACCAGTTAGTTTGCACAAAAAGCCATTCTTCCCCCAGGTATGACACAACAAAAACTCAGAACCAGGCAGAAGGCTCCTGAGGCAGCAGGGATAGGGCATGATATGCACACTGGGTTACAAGCAGGGCTTTGGGCCAGGCTGGATCCCACCATCCCACTGACCTGAGGATGGGAGCACAAGGGCAACTTGTAACCAACAGCTTCACTTGTGATGGATTTACAGCTATAAAGAGGCTGTCAGGGGCCTAATCCAGAGCACATCTTTTCTGTGGCAGTGAGCAGCAGCAGGAGTTAGAAGCATAAAACACAGATCAAGAGCACAATTCTCTCCTCCTTTACAATTCATGAGGAAAAAAATCAAATAAATTGCCAGAGCAACAGCTTTGAGGACTCAGAAAAGCCAAATTTCATTAGGGGCTAAGCCCTTCTAGCATTCTTGATGTACCCAATTTAATATATTTACTTTCACTGCATAAAGGCCCACTCCATCACTAGACAGCAGCCTGAAAGAGTTTGCAGGAGCTGCACTGTGTTTTGGGGGACTAGCAGAATTCACTGGCTGTCCCACACAGCCCTCACCAGGAGCTCCCCCAAGAGCAGTTTCACCCCTTGGTCGCTCCCTCCCAAGGAGAGGGGCTACCCCAGCACTCACCATTTCTAGGTGTCCCCAGAAGAAGGAAAAGACCCTTTTCTCAGTCATAAGTTCACTATCACCCCCACGGTGCTCCAGAGCTGGTGAGAAGGCCTTGCAACAGCTTCCAATTCTTCTCAAGAGCCTGTGCCTCACCCCCTTCACTGCTTCCATCCCAAGAGCCTCCCAGGGGCCCTGGAGCTGCCTTTTATCCCAGCAGCCCTGCTCCAGGCAGATTGCCATCACCTGGGCTGCCCCTGGGAACGTTCCTACCCACCACTTCCCAGTGCCACCCAGGGGGTCCAGCCTGGGGAGTGGGGCAGCCTCCCTGTGGGGGGACATCCTGCACAGGCAGGACCTGCCTTGAGCTCTGCAGTTCCCAACCACGGGAACAACATTTGGATTTGACCACCCCAACCTGGCTGGCCAAGTGGCCACTGAACTCCTGCCCGGGCTGCTCTGTGGGTGAATTCCCATGCAGGAGGCATTTTTCTCCCTCCAGGGTTGTGCTGAGTGGTTCCTCCTGCAAATCCCCACCTCCCTGTGCAAGAGTGGCAGCAGCTCCAGGAGCATAAATCTATCAGCTTCTGGAGGAATAAATGGTCCACAACTAACAGTTTCTTCAAGAAATCAAATAAAGCAACAATATATGGAAGGACCACATGCTTAAAAGGAAATCGTTGGGGCTGCCTAATTTGTGAATCCAACCCTACTTAACTTTTTTTAATTACTCCCATAAAGGCAGCAGTTTTGAGCACACATGCAATATTGTGAGGAGATTCAAATCTAATTAGCTGTGTTCACGTTAATTAGATTCATTGTGTATTTGATGCTCAGCTCTTCCTTCAAGCTGTATCTCCGAGCATGTGTTCATAATTAACCCAAATTTAGTGTGTAGTTAAGGCCAGTTCTGGAGAAAAGGCTCAGCTCTTGCTTTCCCTGTGGACAGTCTCTCACCCACTGCCAGGGGCCATAAGGGATGTGTGGAGCTGGTCTGCTGGGGAAGGCAGCAGAGCAATGGCTCTTCTAACCCTGGCAGGGTAATCTGGGGATCCAGAGAGACTTGGGATGCATGGAGAAAATATCAAGCTTAATGAGCCAAGCCAGCACAGCCCAGTAACAACGATGCCCAAGGAGATGCTGGTGCCTCTGGGTGACGCAGGGGGGATGAGCACCAGGCCAGATCCTGCCCTGCCCCTGCCTGCAGCTGCTGGCAGCTGGGACGGGCAGGTTCTGGCAGCCCTGGAAAGGCTCACACCTCCCAGACATGGGATGTGGGTCTGCTTGGTCCTGCTCTGCCAGCACAAACACTACAGGAAAGGCTGCGTGACAACAAAAAGCACAAGGTTCCATAACAGAGCCAGGTGGGTGGGCAGGGGTGTCCCCAGGGGTGGTCCCACCTGCCCCCACAACAGGGGGTCCCTGGGGATGGGGCTCCGAGGTGGGCTGAGCTCCCTTGCATTTGGTCTCAGTGGGTCAAGGTACAGGGCCAGGCAGAGCTGCTGTGCTGGGGACACGGTGTCCCAGGGAGCTGAGAGTGACATTGTTTTGGGGAACAACGTCAGTTTCTGCAGAGCCTGCTCGGCCCTATTTTAAACAGGCTCTTTTTTCCTTACCTTGATTTCACCAGCTAAATATTTGCTCTTGCAGGACATTGGTAATTAGATGAACGTCTCTTTCTTGCTTATCTGAGAGCAGGTTTGGCTGCACAGAGGTCCCTGTGGCTTGTGTGCTGACACCTCCCTGAGGCAGCAGGGTTTCCCCAGGGCTGGCTGGGGGAGGCCATGGAGAGGATGGAGGGAATGGGGTGGCAGGGCTGGTGGGCAGGGAAGGCAGCTGTGAAGCTCCCAGCACCTCACTCCCAGCCAGAGGCCCCTGTGCACTGCTGCCCACCTTCCACCAGACATCTTGGAGGAGAATGTGGAAAGTGGGATTTACCTCCTCCCTGCCAACAAAGAGAAAAAACTGGTAGAGTGTTCAGCTGCAATAAACAGCCCCCACAAAATAACTCCCTTTTTAAAAATTATTTTTTAATTGTTATTATTTGGAGCACCAGAATTATAAATTGTTTCCAAAGGAAAACGTGGAGACTGTGACAAACCAGTCACCTCTGAAAGCCTCTCTTGTTTGGGAGATGAGGAAATGGTTTCTTGCATAGTGATAAATGACATCATTCATTTATTTGGCTTTTCAGAGCCATGAAAAACTCTGAAGGAGTATGATTTTGTGTTGACTCTGACACAAAATAGCCATGACAGGTCCTTGTTACTATTCAGTCAGAGGAGTAAAAGAGCAGAGATTTGTTGACCTGTCCAGCTCTGCACCCAGAAGAACCAGGGTGGTGCTAAGGCAGAGCCTGGCCCTGGGAACCACCTCTGGGCAGGGGCAAAGCACCTCTCTTAAAAGCTATTTTTAAGAATAGCTTTATGCAGAACAAAGCAAAAAGAACCGTCCTAAAACTTTGGTTCATTTATTTATTGTTGTTTGTTTTTATAAACAGGAGAAAGGTTTCTGTCCTTCTTTTCAGGAAAAAACAGATGTGGTAAAGCTGAATAGAGCTGACTGGACACCTTTTGACTAAGCCATTTCATTCAAAAAAACACTCT
>NW_009953647.1:1115373-1124601 GCF_000747805.2 Chaetura pelagica | reverse complement strand
TTTAGTATCTTCTCACTGCAGGAGAAAGAAGAAATACATTCCCACATTTTGGACTTCCCTAAGTTGGCTTTTCAGGGCCTGAGCATAGGCAGGACATGGGCCAGGGATGCAGATGGCCAAGGCAGGAGGAGAGATGGATCTTATTCAGAGGTGTCTTTATGAACACCATTGCGTTGATGGAGCAGACATGTGGGTGGCATCAGGTGGTAAAACATCTAATTAGAGTAAAAATTCAGGTTTCTGTGATCTGAATGAAATAAATCTCACAGTACTTTGAAAAATCTTTGACTCCTCTTTCCCTAAGACTTTTTTGGGAGGTGGCTGTGTAAAGCTGCATTTCATTCCATTTCATTCTCATTTCACAAAGCCTGACCAAATGAAAATGACTTTTTTTGGGTGGAAGAGCAATCGGGGCAGCATTTTGCCTCATTTCCCTATATTGCTAACAAAATACAAGTTATTTCAATCAGGTGTGTGCCAAAATGAGTTTCTCCTTGATTTTCAGAAAACCCCTCTGTAGTTCAAGCCTTCCTTGCAGTTTCCCATCACCCTGTGCAGCTCAGCTCCCTAATAAAGAGAATTGCAGTCGACTGGGCATCCAGCTATAGAAATCAATAGGAATTTTATCTTTGCAGATGGCTCTTCCCAGAATTCTGCACCAGGGGCTCAGGAGAGCACAACCTCAGCAACCCCATTCCACAACCAGCCCCCGTGGGTCCCAATAAACCTTCCCCTGGAAGGACCCTTACCCAGGACTGTCCTGCCCAATGTTATACAGCAGCTATTTTGCTGCAGATTATTTGGTCAGAAATCACCTGGCAGCAGGGTTGGAGGGGCAGGACAGCAGGGGGATGGGTTGGGGGGAGTCTAGCAGCCCAGTGGACAGCCTGAGCACCTTGGGGGCTGCTTGGATGCTGCAGCACACCTGCTGCAGAGGTCTTGTAGGTTTTTTTCCCCTTTCTGATGGATCACTGGGTGATTTTTCTTTGCTTTGGAACGAGGTGCAGAAAGCTTGACAAATGGTGAGGAGAAACATTTCTCATGCCAGAACAACTCAGTTTTATTGTGATTCTTCGCTCTGTGCCACGCTCCCTGAAACTTGCTGTGGGGTGAAAATCACTTAAAGGAGAGTATCACACGTGGGAAGCCTCAGGAAGCTCACTGGAGCTGCCTGTGCTCTCATCCTCCCCTGCTCCCAGCCCTGACTGCACCGTCAGTCCGGGAAATGCAAAGCAAAGGGGCTCTGGGTGGTGTGAGGTTGCTGTCTGCTCCCCAAACTCCTAGTCTGGGTGCTAGACCCAAAAGGGAGCCCCACAGGTCTCCTACAGGTGTCCTTTCCCTTGGCAAACTCCCAGCTGCTCCTTGCTCAACAGCTCCAGCCACAGCCGTGGGCCCTTCAGGGCGATGGCATTTTCTTCTTAAAATTTCTGCTGGAATTTCTGGTGAATTAAAAATTTCCCAGTCCCCCCAGTTTGGGAGCTGGAGATGCAGAGCAGCTGCCATTCCCCTGTGCCATGGGGGGTTGGCTTGTTAAGCCCTTTGTAACGCTCTGCCATTAAGAAGGATGAGGAAACAGCAAACAGTAGCTTGGGGGTTTTTGGCAGCTTATCACTAGGAAGTCCAAGAGACACTCCAGGCAATCAGAGAAGGATAAAAATTGCTTGGAAAGAAAAGCCAGCCCACGGTTCCCTTGTGTGATGACTTTCAGCCCTTTGGACCTAAAAAACCATCGATGCTGTTGAGTGGAAGGCAATGGTGTGTGAGCTGAGCTGGGGCAGCCCTGGCTCGGGGAGCTGCTGCCTCCCACACACACACACTCCTGGCACTGGGGACAGCAGGGCACCCGTAAGCCATCCCACTCCCCTGGGCCAGTATCAACCACCCACGGGGCTGCTCGTTGCAGAAGGGATTCAGCACCAGTTCTGGAGAGAAGAGGCGCCCGCGCCCACTCGTCGCGGGGGACGTGGCTCTTTGAAGGTCTCTCCGTGCTGCTGTGCCTTCAAAAGCCTTATGGGCTCCTGCTGCTGGAGAGGAGGAGGAGCAGGGGGGATATATTAGAGCTGTGAAACTGGGAGCACCTTGGCGAGTGCTGCCAGGAGGCCCTGCACAAGGATGGGCAGGAGCCTCTCATGGCGAGATGGGGCTGGTGGTGGCAGCCGTGGGTGATGACTTCCTGCTGCTGGCAATTGCTAGCCTGGCCAGCTTCTCTGCCTCTTCACTTATGCACTATTGATGTTAGACAGCAGTATTTCTTAAAATTAGAATGTCCTGTAATGCTTCAATCAAGCATTACAAAGCGTCTGGTAAAAACCCAAAAGGGTAAATGCAGTTAACTTGCACTGTAACCTCCACCCCCGGAGCCAAGGGAAGTCAGGAGAGCCACAGCCATGGCTTGGCTCGAGGAGGGAGCAGGGGGGGCTTGATTTTAGTTCCTCGATGTCTAAAGGCACTGATGGAGTGGGGAGTGGGCAGAGGAGCCCAGGGGGATGGTGGCAGATAGTACAGGCAGTCCCCAGTGGGGATGGTGGGTACCACAGATGGTGGGTAGTTTTGGAAGAACACAGGCTGCAGAGGGGCACCTGGCCTGGGGGAGAAACAGGCATCAGCCTTGGTGGGGTGGGGTAAGGCCCCAGGTACAGGAAGGTGACAATGTCCTTCCCTGGCTGTCACAGCTGGGTGCTGTCCTGCCTCAGGCCACTCTCAGCGTCTCTTCCCTCTCCACTAATAGAATTTGGGAGCTTAGCTGCCTTTGTGCAATAATGACAGCTCACCCACAGGCTTTCATGCATGGCTGCTTGGCTGCCTAAAAGCCTGGAAAACTGCTAATGAAAACTAATTCCTGCCCGGAGCTGTGGCTCCCGGGCACACCTCGGGTGGTTGGGCTGCACACACAGGGACTCCTGCCCAGGGCCAGAACCACCCGTTCAGCTCCACAAGGCTCTCAGGAGCAGCCCCCCAGGGAGCTGCAGAAGGGCAGGAACACACATGGTGGCTGCAGAGGGCACCTCTAGCAGCAGGGCAGAGGGGTTAGTCTCACAGAAAAGGCTTAACAAAATTCAGAGGCCACAGCATTTCTGGCTGGAAATGAGACAGATGAGAGTGTGCAACAGCCTTTGGCTTTCCTGCACCCAGGGCCTGTCATCCCTCCTGACCTCCTTCCAGCCTATCTCTGCCCTGAAAGTGCTGCTGAGTCAAGAGAAGGGTGGGGGGGTTTTTTGAGGGTTGTCTTTTTTTTTTTTTTGCCAAAAAAAGATGAACTGTTCCATTATTATCCTAATGGCTGCAACACATTCTCCACGTCCTGACACAGAACATATGGCACAAGATAACATCCTTCTAAATGATTCATGCAGTTCATCACCACCGTGATTATCTGCTTCTTCCCAGAGCCCTGTCTTCCCATGCAGATACAATTCATGACCCCACCTCCTCATGGCTCCTCCCTGGCTCCAGCTGCTGGGGGTTATGGAGAGGAATACTAAATCCTTCAGCTGCTGTGACATTTTCAGTCTCAGGTAGGTACTGGGCAGCTTTGCCCATTGTACCAGTCATCTCCAGCCTGGCTACTTGAGCAATGCTAGAGCATGGGTGGCCTGTGTTCACTCTTTGCCTTTCAATGGCACCCTTTGGCCAGCCCAGAGTGTCCCTGCCAGCACCTTGGTGATGAGGCTGCAGGGGGTTGGGGATGCACATCCCACAGAAGATGGTTAGAGCAGTGTACCCGCGAGAAGAACTTATTAATCCTACAGTGGAAAATTCCTTCAAGGAAAGAGTATTCATTGAGATGCAAATTCACCATCCTCTCCACCAAAAATAAACCCATTTTCCCTGCACAAAGCTCCAGTAACCTATTTGTAAGAGCACTCCTCGACAGCACCATCTCCAGCTCCCCAGGAAAATTAGCACACGTTGGCACAGAGCAGCGTGTGGGAACAGGGAGCAGCATCCTGGCCTTGCTTACCCTTGGGACATTTAGGAAAGGATTAATACAATCTAACTTTTCTAATTCACACATTTTGCTGGGGAACTTTAAATGGGTTTTTAATATAGAAGCCTGGTCGGCCACGTGTGAATCAAGAGACCCTCTTGGGGCACTTACCAACCAGTCTGCTTTAAACAGAAAACCTGTGCCAGGTGACATGCAAAGCTTCATGTCAGGGGAGGCCAGGTAATGCTGCTCACTTACAGCCAAGAGCTAATTATCCCAAGAATTCCATGGGAATGGAACTAATCCCAAATTATTTAAGATACTACAGACAAAAAGCTCTGTTAGAAAAGCATTGCTCAGGCAGCAAGTTAAATACTCGAATGTTGGGAAAAAGCCAGGTTTGTGGTTCCTGCAGAACTTTAATTTTGCTCCATGTGCACCGTAAAGAGAAAAAAGGCCCAGGAGAAAGGAGTAAGTTGTCATTTAATAATGCCATAAAACTAACCTGGCTTAATTTCTGAAGCTGGAGCTCGTAGCCTTTCAACGGGGGCTTTGGCAACGTTTCCCAGCTTCTTTTTGTGTGTGTGTGTGTGTGTTTTCCCATGGCTAAAAAACAACCCAAGGGAAAGGAGGGATGATGTGCAGTCTTTGCCTGACCACGACTGCTGACTGGAGGGTGAGGAGCAAGGCCAGCAGCACTGCTGTTTGATTGACACGAGAGCTTCAGCCGGGGCTTCGGATTAATAAACCTCAGCTGACACATCTATCTCATCAGACAGAAGTTCTCGTTATCCAAATTGCTCCTCTGCAGCTCTGGGCCTGAATCATTTGTCTCTTTCTAAAATGCACTGAAAGGCCATCAGTTGCCTTCAAAGCCATTTCGAGGCAGTTTGTCCTCCCAGGGCTGGGCGTGAAGCCTGCCTGCTGCCCTGCCCATGATGTGCAATGTGCTGGAGTCATCACAGGCTGTGCAGCTCACCCTTCCCCTGGCCTTCTTCCTGCCTGGGACCTCTCCTTCCAGCTCAGAAAACCCATCAACACCACCTCAGCTCCACCTGAAAGGCCCAGCAAGTGCCCTGTAAAAAGTCTTAGATGCACCACAACTGTGCCCTTATTAGCTCTTGGGCTGAAAGCCTGGCAGAAGTCAAACAGGAACCTTCAAGGCATTTGAAATTCAACAAAATCCAAAATCACAGCTCCCTTTGCTTCTGTAGGGAGCTGTTGTCTCACCTGTATGGCTCCAGTTGTGCATTCCCTCTGCAGCCATATGGTTTCCAACCATAAATTGCACAGTGAGACCATGGTCTTGTCTCAGCTTTGGATATGACAAAGTATTTCAGGGTAATACCAGCCTCTCTGACACGAGCTGCAAGCCAGAAACCTGCCCAGAGCCCCTGATTTTAAAATATTCATCGCTAGTAAATATTGTTTAACATCTTCAACATCAGTTAAAAATTACCTGGGAAGTATTTCTTCCAGCAGAGGAGCAAGAAAAGTAATTAGCAATACAAAAGGAAAGTCCTCCACAGCCTGAATGGGGAGGTGGCTTTGTGATGTCTCTGCAGCTGGATAGGGGCACATGCCATATCTGCAGGGATGGGCTCAGGAGGGAGAGACTGAAGTGAGTTTTGTTTGCAAAGGGGGAAAATAAAGAAAGAAAAGGGAAAAAAGAAAGACAAATGAGCATTTTATTTTCCCTCCTACTGATGAAAGCAAGGAGAGGTGGTGATTTGTTGCTTGTCTAGAAGGAAACTGCTTAGAAACTGCTGTGTTCTCACCAGCAATACTGCCCAGGGCTTGAAAAAGAATTTTCCCCCTGAAAACAACCACTTTCATCATTATCAACTGCGAAAAAAAAAGAAAAATTGGCAAGGCTTTCCAGAGATGATTTCCTGGCTCTTTGGGAGCATCAGCCCCCACTGGGTGCCCAAGGTGTCACCCCATTTGAGGACATGGACCTGTGTGCCCTCTTCTCCCTGGGCACCCAGCCCTGGCTGCTGCCCACCCACCAGAGCAGCCCAAACTGTTTGGTAATTGGGATCTAATTGAATCCATTGGCAATTACCCTTCCCCCCGGTTCTGTTTCCAAGCTGCCAGTCTGTGCTGTTTCGGGCTGAGAGCAGCATCTGAAATTATCAGGACTAATTCCCTATGGCTTTGTTTATTAGGCCAGAGGGCTTCCCCAGAGTAATCAAACCCAGCCAGAAATTGCATTAAACCCACAAAACAAACAATGGTGTTTGCAGCACAAAGCCCTTCCTGCCTCATTAAGACCAATTACGTCGTCGTCTTGAACAAACTTTCCCCCTTCTCTCTGCTAAGCCTGGACATTAAGCCCATCCTCCACCCAGACAAGCTCAACAGCAAATCTGAAGGTGAAAAACTACCCGCAAAAATCCCCCTGCTGCTGCTGCTTCCAGGCTGGCTCTCTCCAAAGCTGGCTGCAAAGGCACAGGCGTCGAGGCAGGGTGGGGGATCAGGGCGTTTCTCCCACAGCCCTTCCCTCTCCCCCCACCAAGGGATGGGCACACACCAGGTCTCTCCGTTGCTCTCAGGACCATCCTGGCCCACCCAAGCCCGGGACAGGCTGCAGGAGCAGCCACACGGGAGGGCTGGCAGGCAGCTCAGCCCGGGTTACAGCCTCACCGTGTTTTCTGGAGGCCACACCAAAGTCTCCCGAGACCAATAGTCCCAGCTGGTGCAGAGCAAGGTGGGTCATCTGTGGTGCTGGTATACACAGAGCATCTGCTGCGAGGGAAAGGGGGGACATGTTAAAGCACTGGAAATTGAGGTGGCAGAGCAGCCCTGGCAGCCCGAGAGAGAGAGGGAAGGAGCAGGGGTGCTGGCAAGGCCCCCAGCACCAGCTGTGAGTGGGATGGAGCTGCTGCTGGCCCGGGGCTGCATCCTGACCCCCTCCCAGCACAGGGGGATGCTCTGGGCCCTGGGAAGCTGGGCTGCCAGACCCAGAGGACTGTGCACATCACCTCAACCCAGGCCACAAAGACCACGCACAAATTCCCAGCCTGGCATCGGTCACCAGCGATTGTTAAGCACCCAAAGCAGGAACTTCAACTGCAAACCCTCAGGTCTGCAGCCTCTGTCCTCAGCTCCCTGCTGTGTAACAAGCCCATTAGTCACAGGCACCGCTGAGCGTGGCACGGAGCAGACTTGGCTTTGCTGAGAGCCAGCAAGAAAGGGAAAGACATGATTAAACTCCTGACTCCGGCTTACAAACATTGCTTAATGAAATTACCCCCCGGCCCCAGGCTGTGAACTTCCTGCAGCAGCTCCCTCCCTGGCTGCAGCAGTAGGGCCAGCCCACGTCCAGGGGCTGTCACCTTCCCTGCTCAAGGCTGGGATTCCTCTGAGCTCTCCACAAAATCGGTCCCCTAAACTGCTCAAGGCTTGTGGATACCAGCACAAACTCGTGGGGTTCCCACAGGGAGGGAAATCTCTGCACCTGAATGGGTACAGCAAACTCGTGTGCTCAGACAGGTGCCCTATTTCCATTAAAACTTAAGCATAGCAGGACTTCTGTAGGGGTTTCTGAATCATCTCAGGTTCAGTTGGAAGGGGATATTAGATTGGATATTAGGAAAAAATTCTTCACCAAAAAGGCTGTCAAACACTGGAACAGGCTGCCTGGGGAAGTGGTTGAGTCACCAGCCCTGGAGAGATTTAAAAGACGTGTAGATGTGGTGCTGAGGGACATGGTTGAGTGGTGGCCTTGGCAGTGCTGGGTTAATGGCTGGTGATCTTAAAGGTCATTTCCTTTGATTTCATCATACTACAGTTCCATGACATTCTCATTCCCAAACCAGAGCAGCCTGGCACAGGAGCGCACACAGGCCACGCAGCTCCTGGATCCTGCTGCTCAGTCTCCCCAGCCACAGACAGAACAAATTTGCAACTGCTTGTGAGCCCAGGAAGTCCTTCAGAGAGGATGCTGCAGGGGAGAGATGATGTTAATTCAATGGGGAGGGTGCCTGGGTGTTGCTCAGGGGTGGAAAAGGAGGAGGGAAGAGCTCTGCCTCTGCCGGATCCGGGAACCACTGGAGAATCTGACAAGATTTCTGCTAGAAGGCAAATAACATCAACCAGCCTCCAGAGATTGTTTGTTATCTCAGAAATCTTAGCATGCAAGAACTGGAAAATAAATAGCAATCCTAGGAAAAAAAAAGTCCCTTTCCTACCTCTTTTTTTTTTGGAACCCAGAGGAGGTGGCTGTGCAGGTCTTGCCTGCTTGCTGCACCAGCTGCTGCAAGGGAGGACCAGGTGCAGGAAAAATGACAGGCTTATGTGGCCTGCTTAGAAGTTTAAATTTAAAAATGGAATTGGAACCTGGTTCTGCCCTGGCATGTCTGGAAGCCAGCGTGGGATATTCTTCCTCTGCTGCTCTCTCCTCTGCTCTGCTCATCCCTTTGCCTGCCCAGCTGTGCAGGCAAGAAGCAGCATCAGCATCCTGAAGGTTGGAAGCACCAATGCTTTTATGGGTCCAAACCAACACAGCAAAGCTGCCACCTGAAAAGAGCCAGCAGTAGATGGTGTCATATACCTTTTCCCCTTTCACCACCTAAGCTGCTAAACAGCTGGATCCCCTGTGGAGCATGTTTGCTGAATCCTATTTTGAAAGTTTTGTGCGGCTCAGAGACCAAGTACTTGCAAGGACACAGGGAGGAAGGGGAAGCTTTGCAACGTGAGGATGAAACAAAAAAGAGCTCCTGCCAGTGGCACGAAAAGCAGTGGACGGAGTAGAAGAGCTGTGGTGAAGTACTCAGGCTGTTTCCAAGAGCAGTGTCTGCACCAAGCCCAGGAGAAATCCTCAGGGATCCACACTGGAGGGTGAGGAGTGTGAGGTATGTTAGCAAATGGACAAAGCCTTCAGCTGAAAATAGTGTTTGCAACTAATTATTTTCAGCAGCTGACCAGCTTTACGGATGGTTGAATAATATTCATCAGATAAATTATTCATTATTTCTTTCCTCTGATCAGCAAATCAATTAGCCACAAACTTCTCTTCAATTTTTCATCCGCCCCAGTGGGATAAATGGGAAGATTTATGACACAGACAAACAACTAACATATCGTTCCAAACACGGAACCTCTTTAAAACTTGTTCTCAGCTGGTTCAAATGAGCCAGCACTCTGATTCACTGCTAAACTCTCCAATCTCGTGTCTCATGTGCTGCCTGCTCTGCGGTGTCTCCTGCCACCCAGCACACTTGGCACATAGGGCAGTGTGGACCTGCAGGTGTGAGACGAGAGGAGACGTGGTCTCAGGAGGCTCAGCAGGGCTCACA
>NW_009953647.1:1113358-1114798 GCF_000747805.2 Chaetura pelagica | reverse complement strand
CAGGGCTCACGAGTTACCTGGAAACACAGAGGTGCTCCTTGCTGAAGACACTGGTAGATCTGGCTGAGGAAAATACAAGGTTGGGTGCAGGAGCAGCTGGGCAAGCAGCCCGCAGTGCGCATGACGTCGTGGTGGTGACATACAAACCTCTCCAGGTACAAACTGTGGATATATGCCCATTGGAAAGCTGCAGTTCTACAAACTAACCTCTGCTGTTATAATTCACTGTAAAAGCACTCTCCCACTGAAATTAAGGAGTGTTGACAGTATTAAGCTGCACAGTAAATGTAAGTAAGAGTTATTAGACTAACAAATATTCACATTAGCATAAGAGCTGTCTTTGCCTCACTGGAGTAGCAACCTTAGAGGTTGTGTAAGTGAAGCATAACTCAGCGTGTGATGAGTGCCTGGGAGTACACAAAGGGATCTCAGAACCACCCTGCCTTGTGAGACTTCACATCCCAGTTATACTGGTGCTCCAACTCACAAGTGAAGCCTTCCTGCCACGCCTGGCACAGCCACAGGCCCCTTGTAGCAATCTACAGCATTGCTTGTTAATATGTTTGAAAAGGAGGGCTGTGACTAACCTGCACAGATGAAGTGGATCCAGATGGAGCTTTGTTTGATCTGCCTCTCTGTCCACCCCTCTGTCCTTCACCTTGCAGTGCGGCGCAGCCTCGGTGATGAAGGAAGCTGATGAAGGAGCCACTTCTCCTGGGGCACTGGCTCTGCACCCCAGGCAACCTCAGGCTGAGGCTGGATGTCTGGGACAGGACCCATCGCACTTCAGCTGCTGTTTCAAAAGCCAAGGTCTGCGGAATAAAAGTTATTAGATGTGGCATCAGTTCCTATCTATGTCACCCACCCACAAAACCCACCTTTGGCAGGTGCCCTCGGTGCCACTGGAGCCCGAGCTGCCCCATCAATAGCCCTAGCAAAGCTTCACAGCTGTGGCTGGGCAGGGTTGGGAGAGGGAGGAAGGCAAAGCAGGGGGGGGAGGTGGCTGGAGAAGTAACACTGAGACAAGGCACGGTGGCCTCAGCTCTCCATGGGATGCTGCAGGACCTCTGCTGTGCGGGACAGGCCACAGGGTGGGGAAAGACTGGGCAGCCCCTTCTCCTTTTTGCAGAAGAGCAGCTGAGCCAACCCCTGCGGTCCAGCCAGGAGAAGGGCAGCGCTCCGTGCCCTGGGTCTGCACGCAGCTCCCCGCGACAGCTGCAGGGCGTCCTGGGCTCCGGCACCGACACCGGGACTGAGCTCTCCGGGAGGGGTGCGGGGGGTGCAGCCGGGCTTCGGTCCCGGGGATGGGGACAGGCGTCCCAAGGTTTGGGACCAACCCCCAGCGACACAGGGACGGGACCCCGGAGAACGGGTTGCTCCCGGGTAACAGGAACGGAGACGATGCTCCCGGACCGCAGGATGGCGGTGAAGGAAAACTCC
>NW_009953647.1:1069425-1112100 GCF_000747805.2 Chaetura pelagica | reverse complement strand
GTCCCGCGTGGCTGGCGCCGGCAGGTGCGGGGGGGGTTTCCTGCGCCTGGAAGTTCCCCGTTGGCAGCTTCTCCTGCCTTCTCTCGGCACGGTGGCAGGCTGGCACCATCCATCCTGCAGACAGGCTGTGCGGCTGAGCCGTGACGGCCCGTGGGCGTGGGGTATCGATCCACAGCTCTGCTGGAGCCCCCGTGGAAGTTGTGCTCAGCCCAGTGCGTCACCTGGGGAGCCTGATCTTGGTGTTCCTGAGGTCAGATCCAGAGCCCTCCCTCCAGACACGCCACTGTTGTACTTCTTGTCAGGCAGCAGATCCACCAGCACGAGGGTTTCGATGTCCCAGGAACGTGAATGCCTCTTTAGCTGTGAACTGCTTTCACTGGAGCCCCCTGTAACAGTCAGTCCTGGTACCATCCCCTCCACATCTCCCGAGCCTGCTGAGCCCCGTGGGACTTGGGCAGCTCCTCGTGTGGGGCTGCATTCAGGCTGCAGGATGCCCACCTGCCACCTCCCCCGGGTGCACAGGATGCCCAGGGTTTCTCTGAGTGCAGGAGTCTCATCACTGCATGCAAAATCCTCCAGAAACCCCCTTCTGAAATCAGCCTGGGTCCTGCAGTTTTAGGGCTCTCTACAGGTTTTGCTGCAACCAACAGTGCAGCAGGCTGAATATCAAATGGGTTTTTCTCTGGTTCCCAATGCAAAGCTTTTGCTGCCAGAATGAAAACAGATGTTTGGCTGCCTGTTTAAGCCAGTTTCACAGAAAATCACCTCTGGTTAAGACAGTAGTAGTATTAGCATCTCCAGCCCCATCCCATTTACCTCTGTGGCTTCAAAGGCCGCCTGTGCACAGCTGCTCCTGAGCTCCTCTGGACCCGGCACAGCCGGGGCTGCTGCCAGAGATCCCCCTGCTGCCTTTACAAAATGATAAGGGAAATCAACGCAAAATACGGTGCAAACGCTGGAGGAGGGTTGCAGAGCAGGGAGCTGAGGAAGCGAGCGTGGCTTGGCACGGCGTGCTGGTTGGAGCTCTAGTTCTGGGGCCGGAGTGCCCAGCGCCGTGACCCTGTGTCCCCTGTGTCCCCTGTGTCCTCCTCCGGGAGCACCGCGCTCGGGCACACACCGGCTGGGAGAGCAGCCCTGCTTACCCGGGCACACACCGGCTGGGAGAGCAGCCCTGCTTACCCGGGCACACACCGGCCCTGCTTACCCGGGTGTTTGGATCCCCAGAGTGTGTGTGTTCTGCTCTGACACACGGACGGGTTGCCGCTGGTGTTTCGCTGGGGTCCCCATCAGAAGCACAGCCCGCGGTGGAAGCTCCTCGTCGCGTTGCTTGGTGCTTGGCTTAGGGGGCTGTCACATTGTCCCGGGGTGGTGGCAGGAGGGGGGTGCGGGTCCTGCCGCGGGCTGGGGGGTTCCCCTCGGTGCGCTGAGGGTCGGGAAGAGCTGGAGACCGCAGGGCTCTGCCCAGCCCCGGGCGCTCCGCAGGCTGCTGCTGTGCTCGCTCAAGTGGCGTTGTGTGTAAACGGATTTTGCTTCCAAACTCCTGGGAGAAGCAGCTGGCAACGGAACAGCTCCGTGGTAAAAAAAACGTGCGCCTCTGAACTCCAGTCTAAACGGGAGAGGGAAAACATCCAGAGTTAGGGAACTAATGCAAATGGGATTGGCTTTCATCTCTCCCTGCAGCGTCCTTTGTGGAAGGCATTTGCATTTCCCCAAAGTCTCTTCCTCCTTCTCTGTCCCTCAAGCAAACCCAGAGCAAAGGAAAGCGTTTCCACAAGGTGAGGGGCGGCTCTCCAGATCTGGAGAGAAGTGAACACCAAATATTTGAGAAGGAAAGCTCTTATTTTAAGGCTGCAGCTCTGGACATGGCAGAGGGTTGCACACACCAGCTGTGGCACGTCCTGCTATTGGCAGCCGTTCCTGAGCTCCCACCGGGCACCACATGCGGGTGACCCACCCGGGACGGAGGGGTCACGCGTGATGCCCCTCGTTTTTCCCTAGCAGAACTCCAGGATGCCACCAGGACGTGCTCCTGCAAGCAGGTGCTCAGAGCAGTCCAGCATCGCCCCGTTCAGATGTGCTGGGAGAGCCCTGTGGCTCCCATCTAACAGCCACCTGCCCTGTGGTCCCCAGGTGTCCCCGAGTCGTGTGGGGGGCCTGCTGGGGCTGGGGTCTGCAACCAGCTCCAGGGTGGGTGGCTGCCATTGCAGAGGAAGCCTCCAGGCTCAGCAGAGACACAAACAAAACAGGATTTCATGAGCACTCAAGCAATAGCCATTAGCTATGCTAAAAGGATTAACAGCTCTGCAGGACTCATCAAGTGTTTAAAACGTAACTCAAGCATCAAAGGCAGCTCTTATAGGCTCACATTTTCACATCAAGTAACTCTGAAAATTCCTATCCAATTTAATTAAAACATCCACTAGGCTCATTAAAAGAATTTTAAAAAAAAACAACAAACAACCACACCACAAAAAAACCAAACCAAACAAACCCAAAACACCACAACAGCAAACCAAAACAAAGTGAACAAAAAAACCCCACCAAAAAACCCAGAAACAACAGAGTCCTTTTCCTCAAGCACCAAACCATTTTGAAGAGAGCAGTTTACAGAAAAGTATGCAGGGTTCTTTGTTAAAGAATCACCTTTGTGAAAGTCTCCTCTATCCCTAGACCCCTGTGCCTGATTCATCTCAAACTTTACAAAAAGGAAAGAAATACAGCTGTTTTGTTTTGTTTTGTTTTGTTTTCCTGGTTAGGGACCACAGAAGAAAGATTTAAAAGTGAGAAAAGCTTTGTAGAGAAAGTTAGATAAGAGGGTGGGGGAGTGTCAAAACCAGGCCTATAATAGGAAACAAAGCACTGAAGTGCTGGTGAAGTACCTTTCATCTTGAAGGCTCCCAAGTGCTGTGCAGTGCATGAATACACACAAAAGCTGGAAAATAACTGACAACAACTCCTCATGAGATGAGGTCACCACCTTTGCTGGCAGCAGAGTCACCACAGGCAGGTGACCAGCTCATTCACCATCAGTCCCTGGCTGCCTCTGCTTGCCAGATTTGTCACCACTGTTTTGGGCTGGCTCAGCCAGGCTATTCTGCAAAACCCCAGGCCAAAGTGATAGATGCCACACTTGTGTGACACTTCCAAGGGGATGTGTGCTCCTGAGCTGGCCCAGCGTGGCTGAGTTGTGATGGTGCCTCTTACCTCACCTCCTTGGTCCTGGGCAGCAGATCAGCATCTCCCATAGGGTTGTGGTTTAATTCTCCTTCCCTGTGATGTGCCCAGTTGGGGTGACACTGGGTTGTCCCCAGGCTTCAGCATATATCCTCTCCAGCCACTGTCACCGTCCTTTGTCTGCATCAGAGGCCTTCATTATTTCAAGTGCCCTGGAGAGAGATGAAATTGGTAGAGATGCTCCCTCAGTACAGAGTGTCACTGGAGCCACGGGTGCATAAGCACAATATTTAAACATAGTAAATGCTTTTTTGACTTCTGTAGAGGCCTTGGACAGTTTAGAATTTCATCCCATTGTATTAATTTTGTTTCTCGTGATCAATAATGAAATCCCAAAAAAGGACTGAATAGCTCCCCTCTTTCCTCCTGTTGATGGGAAAGTTTGATTTCAGCCTCTTCACTTTGTCCGGTGTGGTCAGGGTACCTGGAAAGGCAGTGCTGAGAAATGCCAGCAAGAGCAGAGTTGCTCTTACTGTGTGTTCCCAGGAAGATTTGCAGCACACCTTACCTCTTTCCTTGGCCACCTTCTCGAGGCAGATTGTAGGACTTGAGCAAGTGGGGACCTTTCGGGCTGCCCCTGGGGACACACCAACCAGCTCCAACGCTGGGCACAGCAAGCTGCAGGGCTGGTGGCACAGGAAGGTGAGTGCTCAGTGCACTGTAAAGATGTGAAATGCAGGAAAATTAGGAAGCAGACATGGTTTATACATCAAGTGTTTATAGCACCTTCCTCACTTTGTGTCTAGACATAGCTATAAACGAGGGAGAGGGCTATTACTTAAGAATAAAACTACTGAAACCAGCCCTGGAGAGTTTGTTGCTGTGTTTCCAAGGAACTGGGAGATTCCTTATGATTAATGTAACAATATTGAAGGCTATAAACTCACTGCAGTTGGGTACTGAGTCAGGGGACACACTTACCATGTACCTGCCACTTCCAGCTTAGACTAAGCATTAACTACGATCTCTCGCCAGCCCTTGGCCATTCCAAGGATAGATCATGGGTTCAGTTCAGCTGAACTCCACCAACAGCAATGGTCTATTAAAACAGCCCAGCAACCACTGAGGTAGAACTTCTCCTTGCAGAAGAAGAGAGGCCACAGTTCAGGCAGGGAAACAGGAGCTCTGTTGTGTGTGTGAACAACCTGTGCCAGCACCAAGGGCCCCGCGCGGTGCCGTGTGTGCACCCGTGGGGTGCAGTGGGGGGATTCAAGCACCTGGGTGGATGGAAAGCACCCAGGATCTGAGCCCAGACCCCTCAGTCCCCATCCCAGGCCTGACATGCAAGATCACACCCTGTAAATAGTGGTAGGAGAAACTCAACTGCAGAGATCTCATTATTTTGGATGCAAATCTTTTTTCTCTGATCTCTGCTTCTACCATGTCCAGCACAGCAGGGTCTCAGTCTCTGCCTAAGGCTTTGCAATACTGTTGTAGCACCAGCAAAAGTGACAAAGAAGAGGATGGACTCCCTGGAAAAATACCATGAAGCAAACCACTGGCACACTCTTGACAAGGTCCACAGTGAGAGCTCACAGACTTATTTTTTCATCTAAAAGGAACCCACCCACGCTAGATCTGAATGATGGAGCAGAGTGCAGAGGATGTCTCTTCTGAGCCCTCGGTTGAAGGGTTGTCCTTAGAGGATGAAAAAGAGGAGGGAAAGGACCACGCCAACAGTTGGGACCTATTGGGACTTGCCAGCCCATGACTGGCAAGGGAGACCGACCTTCTGAGGGAGGAAGAACGGGCAGGACCAGCAGCATGAGGTGGTACAGGAGGCAGCAGTTGGGGAATTTGGGTCAGTACCCCTCTGGCTCCAGATGCTCCCCATATGAGGTTTCCTCCCCAGGTTGTGCACCATGTCCAGGCTTTGTGCTCCTGGGAGTTTTCCTGTGCTGTTCAGGAGGCACTTGAGCAATATGGGCCTCTTAAGTACCTAAGATCTATTAAAAGCTGCTCTCATTTGACTCCATAAAGACTGTCATTGGGCACACAGCAATGCTGCTTGGATGGGAGTAAATATTGGCCTTGAATGAAGTCGCTGATAATGGGAGATAAGTTATCAACAGCTGTTTAACCTAATATTACTTCCATACAAGATAACACGGAGCTTTTGCAAGAGGTTAATAACTAGATGCAGAAGCCATCACTGCATACAAAGACACCTGACAAACTGCAACGTTAATTTTCCCCCTGGAGCTTTATTACAGCTGAAGGAGCACGTGGCAGGGAGATATGCTGGTGGATCAGGCTGGGCTCCAGCAGCAGCTGATGCTGTTGAACATGTGGCTCAGTGCAGTGGCTGGGGGACAAGTGGGTCTCCCTGCAGGTCTGGCTGCTCCAGGTCATAGGGGCATCATTAGAGGGTTGTATTAGCAGAGCTTTTGCTGCTGCTAATTGGGCTTGAATCCCTGTGGTAGGCAATGCCTGCATTGCACATCTGAGCACAGCAACCACAGAGCCAAGAGGGAAGGAAGGCAGGTTATACCTGGTATTAATACAGACATTTGTGAGATGCTGTCGAAACACCAACTGTGCATCAGCTTCGGATCACAGGATCCCCACAAAAGGGAATGCAGCTAATCCTGTGTGAGATTTTAGCCCACAGTTAAGATTTTCCACATCATCTTAGATGGCTACTGGTCTCTGTTATGTCTGTCACAGCCTGCTGTTGGACCTGGAATTCCACAGGGCTTTTAAAAAGAAGAGGTTGGCAAGGGCCAGAGGCACTCAGGGAGATTGGAAGGGCTATGCTAAGCAAGCAGCACTTGGCTCTGCAGCCAGCCACGTGCCCCAGCCTTCTCTGCAGAAGGGCTTCTGCCCTGGTGTTACCCAAAGCAAAGAGGTGAAGCAGGGGCATGTCTGCAGCCACCTTCCCACCACGACAATGTAGAACTGTGCTGGTTGTTTTAATTGTGTTCCTCTCACTTGATCCCAGCCATGGAAGCTTTCAGCTTCACAAGTCAGTGTCAGCTGCTAAGTGCAGGGCCCAGGTGGGATGCAGAGGGAGCTGGGCAGCACTTGGCCTGTGGGAGCCCTCAGGTGTTTTTCCCAGGCAGTCCCTGGTGCTGCCTGATCCCTGAGCATCAGGCAGACACGAGGTCACTGATATTAACGCTGGGCTGGGATGTTCCTTGAGAACAGAGACCTGCTCAGTTGAGTCCTCACTGGAGGCTCTTGGCAGGAGCTGGGCTGGCTTTGTGTTCCTGGCTCCCAGCTCCTGCTTTATCCAGCAGACCACACTGCTGCTCAAAGCTGGCTGCAGATGCTAGGACAGCAGCTGCAGTCCTATTTATCCCTGTGGGGATGATGAGCCCAAATGAAGACCCTTGGGAAACCAGCACAGAGTATAAAAATCTGGCTGCAAAGCAGGGGCTCAGACTGTGACAGTTCTGCAGATAAAGCCCTGTGAGAGCCTGGCTGTGCAGAGCATCAGGAGAACCTGCTTTGAATGTGGGTTTGGTACTTTGGATGCTTAGTGAAATCTTCATCCCTTCCCACAAGCCCATCACACCTTTCCCTTCTCCCAGAAGAAGCACCTGGAAGCAGATCTAGGTCCCTGCAGCCATAGAAGGAGAAAGTCCTTGGTTCCCCTGGGGCCAAATGGATCTTTCTCAGCTTGTAAGGTTGGAGGAAGCAAATAGATGAGCACCTCAGAGACATGGTCTCTCCAAACCTCTCATTGTCTCAGGGCTGGGAGTGTCAGAGAAACATCGTGGTCCCCAAAATGAAGAAGTCTCTCCTTTTCCTACCCCTGCAACAGCTGTTACAGAAGTAGACTGGGACATGTGCCTTTTCTGCACTCCTGGCCTTAAAATCTTGGCTATTGAAAGATCTGGGCCTGGGGGCTGTGTGTGCCTGAAGGCCCTTTGGCCTTGCTCAGGTGGGTGGTGGAAAGCTGCTGCACTACCCAGTGTTTTAATGGTTGGACTCATCAATGATCCTAACAGTCTTTTCCAACCAGAATGATTCTGTGATCCTGTGTTAGGAGCTCTGGAGAGTTGCACTTGGACTAGCCCATTAAGTCACTCACAGCCTTGCCTGCTTAAGGAAGTACATCTCTGGGGTCTTGCTGGTAAATCCCGTTAAGAAAGCCAGTATTATTAGTCCTTGTATGTGACTGCTTTTCCCCAGCTCAAGCATTTCAGTTGAACTTTTCCCCCTGTCCTGTTTGCAAACCACTCAGCTCTGAGCGTGCCCTGGCCCTTCCCACACAGCAGCCCGAGCAAGACAGCAAACAAGTCACAGCTCCCTGGCTGTCCTTAGCAATTAGCAGACAGCTCAGGCTGCTGCTGGCTGCCACTGCCCTGGGATGGCTTGTCTGTTCCCTGAGGGTTTGTTTCTGCAACAGCAGCAGAGCTGGATGATTTAGGTTAGATTTTCTGTAGCCACCCCCTGCCCTCCCAGATCATTTACCTTGTGAAGTTCAAGTGCAGTCTGATAGAAAGTTGATCGTTAAAGCTCCTGAGTTCTTGGGTTGCTGATGTTAGGACAGCCTGGATGGACCCTCTGGACTTGCATGCCTGAACTGACAGCACGGGAAATTCCTGTAGATCCTCTGGCAGCACATGAGCCATTCCCTCCTGCTAAAGCTGGGCAAGTTCCGCATCCAAGCAGCTGCTCCCTGCTGTGGACTGTAACTTTGCAGTTCTCTTCCAGAGCTGGATTTTACACTCCTGCAGCAGTTTACCTCTGCGAGCAAGACTCTGGCTGGCAGCAGCTTCCCTGGCTTTCTGCATTTCCAGGAGAACCTGCTGTGTAGCAGCTCTGCCACTCAGCACCTCCGCTTGCCCCACGCAGGCTGCCTGCCCTTCAGCTTCCCCAGCTGCTGGTACCCTGCACCACTGCTGCTAACAAAGCTTTCCTTGCTGCAGCACATCCTTTTTCCTGGGCAGCTTCCACAGAATTCATTTACCTGTGGAGCCATTGGCTCAACAGCTTTCTTTCAGCTTCTTTGCAAAATACCCAGCTCCTGGTTTGCTGTTGTTTGAATGGAGCTCCTCGAGAAGAGGAGCCTCTTCCCTCCACTACTCTCCTCCCTGTTCCTTCTGCAGTTACAGTATTATAATCACTGAATTGTTCAGTTACTACCCTGATAAAAATCAGTCTCATGTTTTCTTTGGTTTCTCCTTTGATCTTTTTAGCTTTTCTGATCTTCTCACATTTTCTGCAGCTACAAGACTCATCCCACTTAATAGGCAGCACAATCTTTCTCCTCAGGTAGCATTGTGTGTCCTTAGACTTTGAGCAATTCTTCTGCCTTCCCAGCTCAGGGTGGAGTTCATGGTGGGATTGAATCACCTCTTAATTCCATCCTCCTGTGTAACCAGGCTTTGGTAGGGAAGCCTCACAGTCCCATGCAGCTCCTGCCTCAAATTCATGGAATGAGAGGAGCTTTGATTTCCCTCTTTGCACCCAAGTCTAGCAGGGGAGCCACAGGAAATGTATAATTGCAAAAGAAGTTTGCAAAGTTGCACTTGATTTCCTTGGCAAAGGCAAAATAAAGCCACCCAGACAAGAGGGAAGAAGGAGCAGAAGAAAATGCAGCAGACATCAAAGGAGAAAGTGCTGAAGGAGAGGGGAGAACTGGCATCCCAAATGTGAATCGGGAGGGGATTTATAACTCTGAAGTCAAATAATCATAGAGCTCAGCTAGTTCAGGTCACATTGTTGAGACTCATTGCTCTTCATTAACCTTCCACCCACCCGGGTTCAGGTGTCAGCTCAGCATCAAACCACAGCTGATCAAAACTTTCTCCCTTTGAAAAATTGCTGGAAAATTGGTTTTTCAAGTGACTGAATGTGATTTTAAGAGGCACCCGCTTTCCTCAACACTGTTAAGTCATTCAAGATCATAAATCTGAAAAGGAGTATTTGGGCCTGAAAATCCAGTACTGGGTTCCAGCCAAAAAGAGCTGAAAAAATGCAGTTGCATTTATTTGCAAGTGAGGAGTCTGTAATTTTCTCCACATGCTACAGGAACTTCCTTCCCCCTGCCTCCCCCACGAGGTGGGGCAGGACCCAGGCACTGTTTTCCCCAGGGAGCAACACAGAAAATAACTTTGATAATTTCCACAGTGACCAACCTCAGTTTTCAACTATCTCTCCCGAGGATGCTCCCCCCTGCCTGGCGGTGCAGGAAGAGAGTAAGAAAGGCTCCATCAGCTGGGAAGGCTCAAGTAGCTCCAGGATGGAGTCATCCATTGTGGCTGTTTATTTGGGTGGGAGAAAAAGTGGAAGTGGGTCCAGAGAATGAAAGAGGTTTTCCTAGAATAACTATAACTTCCCAGAAGCTGAGAGAGACACATCGTGCAAGCCCTGAATCTGCTTCACCCCTCTGGAATACAGGAATCACTGCTGGAATGGCAGTCCAGGATGAAAACCAGTAAGAAATGTTACTTACAGCAGATGCCATGTGAGGAGTGCTCATCTTGGAAGATGTGGTGGAAGCCCAGGTGGTGGGTGCTGATGCCACCAAGGCACCATTGATCAAGGGCTTTTGTATCCATGCTGGCCTCCTACAAGATTCCCAGCTGTTGTACAGCACAGGGTGGTGGACCACACTTCTGCACTATGTTCACAGCAGAGCAACCTGCTCAGATCCAGCCATAGTCACCAAAATGTGTGCAATGTTCTTGGAGCACCCCAGGCACTCAGTGGGACCACATAACTGACTGTTTGCCCAAGGTCTGCAGCGAGGAGAGCCAAGAGTCCCTTCTAAGTCTTGTGGCCTGGCATTGTGCTGCTGCTGGGTGCTGAACAGGGCAAGGTCTGCTCCTTTCCTACAGCGTGGGGCTCCTTTGGTGGCTGTTGCTGTGAAGACCACAAGAGACTCTACGATGGTATCAGCAAGTACAAATGCAAAATCCCACCAGTAGCTCCTACTGGTCTTCTGCATCATGTCATCTGAGTGCCTGCAAGCCATCACTGGGCCAGGTGTCACTGCCAGCCAGTTGTCAAGCTTCATTGGGTTGTCCTGTGAAATATCTTGCATATAAGTAAATCAAAAAGAGCGGGGCCCATAAGAGGGGCAGCGTGTGGCACATTCATGTTATTTATAGGATCCTCTGAGGTGCTCATCACCATGGCAGCTATGAAGGTTGATGCTGACAGTTGTAAGGAAATTCCACATATGTTTTAAAGAAGCCACGTGTATGAAATAGAGCAGGGCTTACACATTCCAGTGGAGCTGGGAGGTGAGGGAGTGGTGTTCTGCAGGGAGCCCCCAGCCCCACCAAGGCAGGATGGGTGGGGAAGGAGTCATGTTGATAGCAGGTCTGTAGGCTGAGGGCTTCTGGAGTTGTAGAGCCCACAGCACTGGTGTCTCAGGTGCTGCATCCTGTCATCTCCTTGGAAAAGCTGGGAATAAAACCCAACTCCTGTTTTCTGTGTCTTCTCCTCCACGGCTGACCCAGAGCTCCACCCTTCTTCCAGCCTGGGTTTATTTATCACCAGTTTATCCTCGTCTGTTCTTGCAACAGCACTGTCCTTTGGCTTAAATAGCCCTGCTCCTTTGCTGGTGCTCATGGCCCTGCTGTGTTTGGCAGGGCTGATTCAGCCTGGCCAGGCCCCTGCTGAAGTTGAGGGCAAAGGGCCCAGAAATACTCACATGGAGGAGGCTGGAGATCCCTTCAGCCAGTTTCTCCTCTTCAGGATGGAGCCCTAATTTACCAGCCTGTTTTTCATAACTTTCTGTGTAATTACATGGAAGCCAGTGGTAATTGCTCACTCCAAACGTACTTCCTACAGCTGGCTTTTTTACAGTGTTCTTTCTACTTAAAAAGCAAACAAAAGCAGCATCTCCTCACATCAGTTCTGTAATTGGCAGGTAACCACATCCAAGTAGAATCAGTTTCAGCATCTGCACCTCAGTCTCTGCCAAGCAAGCAGCCTCTTGCAAAACACTGTCAGTCCCAACTTTGTTGGTGTCTCCAGCAGCTTTCCTCCCAGATGACTCCCAGGGAGTTGCAGGAAACCCTCACTTTGGTCCTTTTATTCTAGAATCACCTGGTCTCTCACCTGGCACCAATGATCCCAGTTCCTCCATAGACCCAGTCAGGCTCTTTTTCTTGGTGGATACATCTCCTTTTTCTCCCTTGCATCAGGTTGTTTCCTTCCCTCAGGATGTCACATCTTAGCTTTGAGCCTGGAAAGCCAGGACATTTTGGATAGCTCTCTCCTTGTGAGAAAAATCTTTCTATAAACCTCGATCTTCCTCCTCCTTGGCTGGGGCTTTTCCATCTTTTGACAGGAGTGTTTTCTCTAAGGACAGGTGGAGGTCTCTTGAAAAGGGCTGTTTCTCAGCAGCTTCCCTCCTGCAGGCAGTGCCTTTCCCATCATCCTGTCTTCACTGCAGCAGAAATCAAACCGTGCCCATTATCCCCATGGGGATAAGCAGGTGCTTCTTTCTCTTGTGTTTGTGTCTCCTCTCCTTGCTCTCCACAGGCAGCCTTAGTTCTATGGCTCCTTTTGGTGATGGACCTTTCATTTCCATGAAAAAAATGCCATATGGGGTATTATTACATATTGTGAGAATTACATTCCCACAATGGCCACCTGTGGGCTCAGGTAACTGCTCCCAGCCCTGCACCTGAGCTGCAGCAAGGACCTATTCCTCATTGTGTCAGGGAAAGCTCCAGGGAAGCTTTTTAAAAGTCCTTATTAAAATCCCAATCTCTGCCTGTTGATGCTCACCATATTTCTATTCCTGCAGGAGCACGGGGGTTCACACCTATATGTCTGTAAGCATTCCAGTTCTGCCTTCTTCAGAATAGTGAAGTGCCTTTGCCAAAGGCATTTAATTAAAAAGTTGAGGTAAATAAACACACTGGGAATTTTTTATGGGCAAAGGAAGGTCATGAGCTGTCCTGGAGCTTCCACAACTGCTCCACTAACGATTGCTGCTCCGTCACCTACAGTTAGTCCTGTGGGCACGATGGGTCCTGCTCTTACAAAGGAGACCATGTGGGTATTGAGTGCCAGGCAGCTGGTGCAGAGATTTCTCTGGCTCCTACAACTCCATTCAAGGGCTCCTCTTGCAGAGCAAATACATAGGGGGGGTTATTTTGATTATTTTTATTTTTTTTTCCTCTAAGACTTACGTACTTATTAAGCTTCTGCAGTGGAAAAAAGATTGCAAGGCAATTCAGCTTGCTAGTTAGGTCATGAATCCATGTATATGTTATGAATGGCAACGATGTGCATGTGCCCTGGGCCTTACTGAATCATATCAAGTAGTAATACGAGTCAGGATGAAAATAAATCTCAATAGCAACTGCCCTACATGAAGGAAATACTTATTTGACATAAAACCTAATTTTAGAATGTCAAGACTGTAGCTGATCCACTTTGTCTCCCCATGACTTAGCATAATGATATATATATAGATATGTATATAGTATATAAAAATATACATATTCGTGAACATTTTTTCCCCTTCATTTTTTTTTCTGAATGCAAATGTCCCAAGAGCCAGAACGTGCTCTCTCAGTGAGGAATATGCATAGAATGGTTGGAAAAGACCCTTAAGATCGAGTCAAACCATTAACCCAGCACTGCCAAGACCACCACTAAACCACGTCCCTCAGCACCACATCTACACATCGTTTAAATGCCTCTAGGGATGCTGAATGCTCCCAATCTTTCTCTCCCTTGCCTGGGCACAGAGAAGGCGGTGCCCTGCCATGTCAACACGCAGTTAGTGCTATTTGTTTGGGCAGCAGCAGCTGGGAAATGCCAAAGCATGGCTTTAACTCTGACTTCCAGCCTCGCTGGGATCAACACACCGCCCTGGGTAAACCAAAAGGCTGTCGGGCATGGGGCCCTGAGGGTGCTGGCAGGGAATGCTGCCTGCAGCCCTGCCCCCCGTGCCAGCCACAGCTGGCCCTGCTGGACTGATGTCAGTCCTGGCAAACCAGCAGCCTCAAAATGCTCCGTAGTGTGGGATTAAAGGGTTTGTGTGCTCTTTTGTCTGATACCCACAGGCAGAGGTTTCGAGGGAGTACCCGGAGGGAGTCGGGATGTGCTCAGGCTTTTGAGTCCTCTGAAAAAAATGTAGCAGAGAGCTTTGCTTTTCAGCCAAAACAAAAAAAAATAAGTACTTTTCAGCATTATGCTTCCCTGCCTCCTCCTGGTGCTGGGGCTGAGTTCATTTATGCAGCTGTATTAACTTTCACTTCACCTTTCCGTGGTGTTTCCTTCCCCCACACGCTTTTTCCTCTGCACAGCCCAGCCCCCTCAGACAGGTCTGGCTTTGTAGGAAGGATTTGGAAATGGAATAGCAGGATGGGCTCAGGAGAAGCCCATCTCACAGGAGAAGCCCATCTCACTCCTCCCCAGCCACGCAGTGATTCACGTATCTGGTCTGTGCCAGCCCCCGGGGACAGGGCACAGACCAGAGCCACGCTGGGGCTCATACAGCTGCTCTGCCTGCCCAGGTCCTTCATGGGGGCTGGGGAAGGGGGTGGTGGTCCCTATGGTTGTGCTAAGCCTTGCAATCCTTGCAGGCTTTGCCGTGGCTGCCGGAGGATTTTGGGAAGCCAGCACGAAGCGTCTGGCGCTGGTGGCTGGAGAACAAGGCTCTCATCTGAGCCAAGCCAGTCCTGAAGTCTCAGGAGCCAGAAAGCAAAGTGAAAGGCCTGGCTTCGGGTTCCTTCTCAAAGCCTTGCTGTGATGGTGAGGCTACTTAAGAAAAAAAATCTGTTGTGGGAAGCTGGAAGGCTTGGTACCTGCTGCTGGTGCTTCTGTGAGGCGACATCGCGGAGCAGAGCAGCTCTGAAGGAGCTGTCCCCCATGTGAGGGTGTAGGGGGGTGGATCCCCAGCTGCAGGGAAGGGGCTGTGCTGGGTGCTGCATCTGCCAGAGCCACCCCAAAATGTGCTGGCATCCTGGGCAAGTGGAATCCCACTGCTTCGCTGTAGGAGATGAAGTGACCTGCTGCTCTCTGCTCATTAAAAGGAAATTGTGTTCCCTGGCAGCACGACAGATCTGACATCTTCATCCATTGAAACGCTCTCAAAGGGTAAATCAGGAGGTAGTGCTCAAAGTCCCCAGGGCAGGGACTCCCCACTCTGCCCTCTCCCGGGGCGGGAGAGCCCCGATACCCCACGGTGGGGGGATGGGGATGGGGCTCCCACCACGGAGTGGTTTGTGGGGAGGTTTGATGGAGCAATGATCGCTGAGCCCATCACTTCTGGCTCAGCCTGAGCAGGTCTGGAAGGAGAAAATGATGGTGATTTAAAGATGTCAGAATCAGAAAATCCATCATGTCCCTCGCTAATCTGCTGCTGTGATTAATCACCCTCACCATTAACTGCCCGTTACAAATATACACCTTATTTCCAAGCTAAAATAGCTCCTGGGCATGACTGCACTGTGCAGTGACTCATGGAGGAGCACGCAGGGGCTGAGCAGCTGTTGGGCAGCACAGGCTGCAGGCAGGGACACCCACTGCCAGCACCCATGGACCAGGAACAGGGGGACCAGGAATCCCCATCACAGACACCCCCAGAATGGCTCTGCAAGGTGGGTGAACCCCCTAACCAAGGGCTCAGGGACACTGCAGGGGTGGTGGGGTCTGCAGAGGGAGCAGGAGGGGGACAAGGGACAGCACTCTGCCCCTGCAGGAGCTTGCTCAGGACCCACTCACAGAGCAGAACATCATGTACCAGGCCCCTTCACAGGCAGAGGAATCCTTCAGCAAATGCACAGAAAGAGTCTTGCTCTGACCCTGAACTAAATGGTGCAGTAAATTAAGCCTGGTCTGCATGAAACTTCCTCCACACGTACCTTCCAGGGTGAACCTGGGAACAGGTTTTATCCAAATTCTCGTGTCTTTTGTCTTTAATTTAAAAAGTTAGGATCTCCTGTAATTGCCTTTGTGCTCGTGGAGAACTGGGGAATACTAAGAAACCCTCTGGGGGCTAATTGACTGTCTTATGAATGTTCCGACTGTAAGCAAAGTTCTTACATTATAAAGATATTTAGGTCCAATTCCATGCTATGGTGATAATTTTATGAGCGGTTTTCATATCTTTTGGATGCAATATGGAATGGATCATTACCTCCTTTTACACTTAATTGCTTTTATCATCCAGAAATATTCAGCATGTAATGATAGGAAAGCACTGCTGCTAAGGAGGCCAGACACCATAGATATTATTGCCTCCTGGTGCTGTAGTGCACAGCCCCTGGGTGCTGCATGTCCCTGTGTCATCCTCCCTCTTGGCAGAGGGGCATGCTGAGGCCAGGGGAGAAGCAGCTCACCCCAAATCACCTTTTGGCCAGGAATTTCCATGACCAGAGGCCCCACAAAGCTAAGAAGTTCTATCATTTCCCTCAGCATCCACATTTCCTGGCTTCCCTGCCGCAGCCAGGACAAACTTCTGCCTTGGGATGAGGTTGCAGAGGTCCCTGGTGCCAGCACCACTGCACCCTGCTGCCAGGCTCAAAGAAGAGATCAGGAGCCTTGCTCCAGCCCATGGCAGGCACAGATTTTCTCTGGAATCAGCCAGATTGTCTCAAAGGAAGGAATTTTCTGCTCCTCAGGCAGCCAGGCTGCCTGCTGGGCTGGGCTGGCACCTCTCTGCCAGCTTTGCTACTCAGAGGCAGGGATTAAAACCCAGGTAGAAGATTTTTGCTTACTCTTTTGCCTGTAGCTTTCTAATAATGTATTTTTTTCTATGACTTTCTACAGCTTTTAATTAAAAGCATTCACATATTTTATTAGTTATTTATTAACTCTTCACAGATGCTACAAGCCCATTGCAGACATCAGGAAAGTCCTACTGGTGCTTATAAACTCCTCAGCAGGCATTGTAATGGATGGTTATAAGCAATCTGCTGACCTATTTGGCCCTGCAACAATTGATTAACTATTCATTAAAACATCTAGAAATCATTTATGAACCTTTTATAAAGTATTTATAAGGGAGCAGGGACAGATTTATTCATTACTCTTCATGAGCTTGGAGCAGAGGGACAGAGGGAGCCCTGAGCTGAAGCTCCAGCAGCCCAGCTCCAGGCAGCAGCAAGTCCACAGGAAACATTCCCAATGTCACAAGAAAGCCTTCATCACTCCACCCACTTTGCCAAACGACACTGGCTTCCCAGGGGGTCAAGTTTCCTGATGGATGTGGGTCATTCTCCCCAGGATCAGAAATGACACAGAACAGAGAATTCTCTGCTATTCTGCAGAGTCAGGTAGTTTAGGTAAGTAGGGGTTGGCAAGAATCCAGTAGCAGCTCTTTAATACACTGTTGGGATGAACTTAGAGGAGAGGATGAGCAGGCTTGTGTGCTGCTTTGCTTCTAGCAGGGCAGGATTAAATTACCCATCCCATTTTCCTTCACATGAGTATGCAGGGTACAGAGAGAGAGCGAAGGCAGCAGCTGCCTCCAAAACCCCCTCAGCTGCTGGGTGCTCTGGGGTAATGAGCTGATCCCTGGTTAAACTGGGATGGATCACAAAGCTCAGGTTTAGGATTCACATCCAAACATGACCCTAGCATGGACTGTTTAGTTTTGGCTGTTTGGGTTTTTTTTTCCCAACTAGATTATTTTTCCAAGCAGATAATTAAAAAATACCCATTTTCAACTGCTTCGAGTGTAATAGGGGAGGGAAAGGTAGAGTGGCCTTTCTCCTTCATGAATCTTTTCCATGTTCCTGATATGTAGCATTTGTACCAAAAGAACAGAGACTTTCCCCAGGACTTTCCCTGGTCAGCACTGCCTAAAGCAAGTTGCTTCTCACTGCCAGGTCCCAAAACACTTCCTGCTGCTATGGGCTATCTCCAGCCCACAGAAATCTGGATTGCTTGACACTGAAGAGCCTCCCTGGCACTGGGAACTCACTGTCACCCAACAGAAGCTGCAGATACAAATTCTGCATGTGCTAACAGAAGAAGTGATGCCTGTAATGGGATCTTAGAACCTACTACCCCTTCTAACAGTCCACCTACCATCTCACCTGCAGGACATGCTGCCTAGCAAGACACATGGAGAAGTGACAGCTTCCTTGGAGCTGGTGTTCAGTGTAGCATGTCTGCCAGCAGCAAAGGGGACAGGTGTGCCCTGTGCTTGTTGTAAGAGGCTCATTCTTCCCTTCCCTTTATCTGCATTGGTTTCTTCTTACTGAAGGTGCTCAGCCAGGCACTGTAGGCTCCCCTGTGTGTGAGGGGGAGGGAGGCAGCAGAGAAGGGGGTCCCAGCAGCAGGAACAATCTGGCGAGGGCAGGTTGGTGCCATGTTGTGTTTCAAGACCTTGTTTCAGTTTACAGAAGGGGTACATTTATGCCTGTGTCATTCACTGAGTGGAAAGAGGGGTGTAGCTACTGTTTGGTTACAACTGGACTAATTCAGGATTTCCACTGGCTGTGCCTCCATCAGTTTAGAGCTGACCTGAGGTCAGGTTAGTGCAAGCCTGCATCTAGCTGTGCTCTCCAAATCCTGCCCTTGCTGAAGGCCAGAGGCTTATAGGGTGTCCTGTGGGATGTAGCTCACACAGGCACCATGCAGAGCAGCCCTTGTAGCTCAGCTCAGAGGAGAGCAAAGCCAGCTCTCTGCAGCCTCTCCTACAAGGCACTTGAGCTGTTCTGGAGTATAGCACAAAGCAACTGGCTTTCAGTGGGATGGGAACACAAAGGCACGTCCAAAAAGCTATGGATGGCTCAGTAGGGATCTAAGAACACCCAGATCAGGGTGGTCCTCATCCAGCTCTGTCCCAGGACCAAGGAGGTTTGGAGAGCTGGAGAATCCTCCACTCCAGCCAGGAATCAGAGCTGGGTGCTGCAGAGATTGCTCCCACTCAGCTCACACTGCATCTCACAGAAGCAGGGACACGTCCCCACCAGCCAAGAACTCCTCTGAGCAACGTCCCCTCCCTGGGCCAGCAGTCATCAAGGAAAGCAGCAGAGCAGGACAAAGCTAATGGCATTACTGGCTGTCTCCAGGGAAGGAGGCACAAGTGCTGTGGTGTCAGCCAAGAGCAACCCAGGAAGCCAGTCCCTCCTCTGGCAAGAGTCCACAGTTGAGTTAGCAGAAAGCTGAGCTAGGTGACAAACAGCTCCAGCCCTGCTCTTCTCCACAGGGGTCAGGACATAGCACAAGGTGAAAGGAGGGTCCTACCATCCCCATGTCCTACAGCAACATGCTAGTGGGAGGCACTGCTTGGCTGGGGAGCTGAGCAGCTCCAGCCCAAAAGCACAGCTCCTCTTTGCAGGCCACTCCAGCCCCAGCCAGGGCAGGGAAGGTGACCCCCCCACCAGCATCACAACAAGGAGCACCATCACCTCACCCACAGACCCACATGCCACTGCACAGCAGGAGCAAACCCAGCCCAGGCTGCCTGTAGCAGCACTTAGAGTTTGCACTCACTCAGTTCACTGAAACCCAGAATAGCAGGTAGCACTGAAATCAGCACCCAGGATCCTAGAGATGCTTCATGCCTGGAAAGAGGCAGAAACCACTGCCACTTTCCCTAAAGGAGCTCAGCTGCGGTGGATTTTATATCTGAAAGCCATTTCCCAGCTGCAGGGACCCAGGTCCTTAATGCCTCTTGTTTTCAGGGTGGGAATACCTGGCAGCTGGTTGTGTGCTGAGCAGTCCTTGCTGGGTGCCCTGCTCCCTCCCAGCCTGCCTTGAAACATGCTCTACCAGAGCAAGGGGCCAGCCAGGCACCAGGAGAGAGCCAGAGGATGTGAGGGCCCCCCTCTCAATTGCACTTTCCTGCTGCATCCCTCAGACAACAGAAATTCCTGATTTTCTATCCAATATTTAGCCTCCCTGCTCATACCCAGCCCCTCTGGGCTGCCTGTGCCCAGACAGCAGTGGCTGCAAGGGACATGGAGATGTCCCTGTGGGCAGGAGCTGAGCACCATGGCAGCTGCAAGGCAGATGTTAGCTACCTGATTACACAGGAATTAATTACTGAGAGCATGAGACAGCTTGTTTCATGCCAGTATGTTAATACATGGAAGGGTTGTTGTAATGCATGGGGCCACGGAGCAGACAAGCACCCCTGGAGTAGCAGCAGCAGAGGGTCCCCTGGGTCCCACTGCACTGGGAGGTGGGCTGCCAGGAATCCTAATGAGATATGCCTGCCTAATGAGGCAAATCAAGTAGGAGGGAATGCAGTGGCCACAGTGGACCCTGTGGGAGGGTGGTGGTGTGCGCAGCCAGAGGGTGGCAAAGGGTTAAGGCTGAGCAAGGGTGGGGAAGGGAAAAGTGTGGTGTGAAAATCAGGGCAAAGCATTCCTTTGGTGCTCTGGGACGTCAGGAGGGCCTCCAGAAGCAGGTTTTAGAATGCAAAATATAATAGAATCTGATTGCAGGTGCACCCACTGTCCCTCTGCGGCCTGGTGGGCTTTCAGCTCACTTGGCAGTGACCCAGCCTGCAGCAGCCCACCAGTCTCCCCCAGTCTCCCAGCTGTCACAGCAGGTCATCACCACCTATTTGGTACCCAAGGGATGCCTGTGTGTTGCTCAACAAACATCTATTTTCCTGTGCCTCTTACAGTTGAAAATTCAGCTAGAAATACCTGCCAGAAAGAGGCATTTACCACAGTTCACATTTCCTCTGAAAACCTGGGAAATTTCTGACCTGTTCCACACTTTACTGCCAGTTCCCCAGGGAAGAGCTTCCCTCCCACCCCATGGAGAGAAAGTGCAAAGATGCATGATGTTTCTGTGGCCTTCAGTGGATAGGAGGAGGTTTTATTGCTCTTTCCTTTGTCTGACATTACTTTGGATGGAGGTTTGAATCCTGCTCCCCTGGCACAATGTTTTCTAGCAAACCACACAACATGGTGTTCTTCTTGATTGTTCCTGAAAAGTCCCAAAGTTCACTAGTTCCAAGTCAATCCAAAGTCAGCAGCAGAGGGGAGGATGGAGAAAAGGGTAAAATAACCCCAGAGAGAAGGGACATATTCCTAGGGCTGAACAAAGCACCTTGGGATGACTCCTAATCATTCTTTGCAGGTTGTTGTTTGGTTGGTTTTAATTTTCCTCAAAAACCTGAGTGAAAATAATTGAATGGTGGCCAAACAGAAATAATGTATATTGGACTTTCAGCCCCAAACTACCTTGTCATTCAGACACCCCTGGCAGAGATGAGGCCCTGAGGAGGGGAGCTGCTCTCTGCTGGGGGATGCATCACATCCCACCCCATCCTCCCCAGTGAGGCACCCAGCTCTGCAGCTGCCACAATTTTTGGGTGTCTGGGGACTGTGAGGCCTGGGGAGAGCTGCACACCCAGGCAGGGCAAGCCTGCAAGTGGTGCACAGTAAAACTCCCTGGCTGTGGCCATGCCAGGTCAGTGGTGTGATGTGGAGCTGCTTAAAGCAGCCCCAGTGCTGGGCTGAGGGGTTTGCTCCTGCCTCCCAGGAGTGAGATGTGGCATCAGGCACCATGTGCCTGCTTGGCTGTGACCAGCAGCAGCAGAGCTGCCTGTGTGCATTCTGATTGAAAATGGGGGAAAGAAAAAAAAAAGAGAGAGAGAGAATGAAAAATGAGTCTGCTCTGAGCACAGAGAGAAATAAATTACTTCAAAAGTTGACAGTTTGGGGCAAGTCTCCCTTCTTAAAAGATTATTCTAAATGAGCCATTTTGGGTCATTCTCCATCTCTCATCCTCTCATTATCCCTTGCACCTCCCATTTCATAGGGGGGAGAAAAACAGTTAGCAGTTCCCCACTCCTAAGTAGCATCTTTCAGCAGCTGGCTAAGCTGCAAAATGGATTAGCTTTGCCTTAGAGCTCCACACACAATTTCAGGCTCAGGCAGAATTTGCATAGCCTCTCCAAGCAAAACATTTCCCATGAAGCACCTTCTGGGGATCCCAGGAGATAGAAACAAGACTCAGGGGCAGCAACAGCATGATGAAGACCAAGGAGTGGAGAACACCAGGCAGTGGGAAACCTGCTGTGAAGGAAGGACAAAACTAACATGACTTGGGCAGTACAGGAACTTGGCTTTCCTGCCATCAGAAATGAGGAGACAGGGAGTCAGCCTTGAGCTTGGCAGGGACACTGGGGCTGGGAGCCCAGATCCAGGGCTGAGAAAGTCAGGAGAGACCTTGGGCAAGCATCTCCTCCATCCCCAGGCACCTGCAAGGACAGGGATGGCAAAGGGAGCAGTGGCAGGTCCCAGCTGGGGCCAGCTGGCCCGTGGGACAGCACAGACACCCTCAGGCAGGGGCTGCTTGAGCCTTGCCTCCAGGATGCTGCATCTGAGCACTTCAGCCTGCTCTCTTCCCTTGTCCAAGCACAGGCTTTCAAGCCTGCCAGCCTCCCCTGCTTCAGGGGACCTGACCTGGCCACATCCATCTGGCAGGAGCTAAAATGCTCTATTTATGGTAGGAATTGTCTCCCATCACCAGCTCTGGTTGCACCGCCCCGTGCACAGCGTGGCTGGGGGGCTCCCTGGGGCTGCAGAGCCCCCAGCCTCCACCACTGGGCAGGGGGTCCCCATGACAGCAGCACAGTCCCCTCAGCCCCAGGACAGACAGACACCAGTGGCACAGGCCATGCGGGCCCAGCCAGTCGTGTTGTGGCCAAAGTGCATCCATCTCGTGCCCTCTCCCTCCCTCCACAGAGATACCCACACAGCCAGAGCCTGCTTTGGAGGTTGGAAGTCAGGTTTAGAATTTTAATGATATCCTGTATCCCACAGCCTTTCATCTGGGGAGAAACCACTCTAAATGACCCATTTTTCTTAGCATAATGATAATCATTAGCAAGAGGAAAACGAGCACTGAAGCCAGGGACAAACACAGGCACAGAGTAGATGGGGTGGATGATTCTGAGTGGCAAAGTGCTACACAGAGAAATGAACCTTTTGTGCTTAGAAGGAATGTAAAGGCATCTTTAAACATGCATGTAGATTTGTAACAAATAAGTCACCATGGCTTGAAACAGGAAGCAAGAGAGAGCAGCCATAAATATTTTATCTCCTCGGCAATGAGCACAGCAAATTGTCACATCCTCCTGGGGGAGAGGACACCTGCTCATGCTGTCAGGCAGGGAAGCCACAGCATCTCCTGATCCCTCTGCTTAGCACCCTCCTCACCTGGGACCTGGCAGTGGGGAACCAGGAGCTTCCCCACCACCAGGACAGGGCTCCTGCCCCAGCCTGCTCACCCTGCCCAGCTCACACCTCTCCAGAGGCCAGTGAGACACACGGGTCCTTCTGAGAACAGGGTCTCAACAAGGATCAATGACTTGGATAAATTTTAAACTTGTTTTATGTATGTGGGGTTTTTTGCAGGAGGGAAATAATTTCCTTACAAAGAAAGCCTGACAAACCAGCAGCTCATGCAAACAAACAGCTCAATCCAAACAGGCCCTGGGCCAAACAAGCAGCACACCCCACCCTGCACAAGGGGGCCCTGCCTGACCCACCACTCAGACCCCCCCAGGAGCACCACACAGGGCCACTGGTGCTCTGAGCTGTGTGAGGCACGTGGAAGTGTGACTGGCTGGCACCAGAAAATGCTCCACGGAGCAGAGTCACCATCCTGGCCCTGTGCTTCCAGGTGCCATGGCAAATTTGAGGAGCTAGGCTCACAGCTCTCCACGTGCATCTCAAACCTTGGAAGCCCTTTGCCTTTAGAGCAGGAATCCCAGCCCAGCTGCTGGCTGGAGGCAGCACTGCCCTGGACACGCTGCAGGTCAGAGGGTGCTGCACGGGGCCACGAGCAGGGGGTGCTGTGGGGAGCTGCCCTCAAGATGAAGCATGAGGCACCTCATTTAGAGCCCGGGCTTCAGTCTAGAAGCCATCAGCTGCCTCTGACCATGGTGTTCAAGCATCTAAATAATTCAATTAGGTGTGACCCAGAGAAAACCTATAAACATATAATTGATTGGGAGGGCAAGTTCTGATCCCAGGTAATTGCTCTCTTCTGGAGCAGCCTGCAGCAGCTCCTTGGCCCAGCTCACACACCAAGGATGTAGCTGCTTAGGTCTGTGAGTGATATAAGAAGTCTGCTCTCTGGGTGCTGGAATTGAATTAGACACCAGCAAGACAGATTTTATTAGATTTATTAAATGGCTGGTAGAAGAAAGGCTGGAAACCAGAGGAAGAGAAGTATCTCCCTGGCGACCCGTGGGCTGGCATGATTTTTCTTGCACTGCATCAAGATGGGTACAACGTTTATCTCCCAGAGCAGCAGGTCCTAGTGTTGCCCCCACCCCAGAGGCTTAGGCATACACAGGATGGAGAGGGTGACCCTGAGCTTGGTGCCTACATGGAGGGACAAGCACCTCTGCCTGCTGAGCCTGACAAGCACCATGACCAACCCACACGTCCTGTACAGCACCTGTTCCAGAAGGGTCTGGCAGTGGCATGGACTTAAATGATGGAGAGCAAATGCAGAGTGGAGTCCACTGAGACCCAACCCCAGCTCTCTGGCACCACTAATCCCCTGCCGTGACTCAACCATGATTTAAGACCAAACAAGTTAATAGTTGTCTGCTGCAGGATGCACCACTGGGATTTCTCATCCCACTAAGATGTCATGGCAGCTGGCAGTGAGCTATTGCCATTAAGAATTAACATTGGACCATCCTTACTGAAATAAATTCACCAAGTGCATGGCAAGGCAAAGGTCCCTTGATTTTGAAGTCACCCACCAGCTCTTGCTTGCTTGCTGTCCCTGTATTACCAAGGTTGCAAGTAAGCTTTGCAGCACTCGAACTCAGAAAAAAGACACAACGTTCATGGTGAAGATTTCACACCCAACCTGCTTACTCACAAGTCACCTCACTGGGAAGCACAAACAGGTGAGATGCCTTCTCATCTCATGGGGAACTGGCTCAGCTACAGCAGCTGAGCAGCTCCACACCTGCTCCCAAGGCAGCCCCTCCACCCAGGCTGGGCAGGGGGCTGCCTCAGACCTGGGTGAGCAGGGGCAGCTCGTGTCACCAGAGGATGATGAGACCTGAGCAGTGAATGGGGGAATAAACCCTGTGGGAGCCAGCCAGGCATTGCCAGCAATACCACTTCAAGTTGGCTTGGGAGAACAGACAGCAGCAAAACTTCCCCCAGGAATTAACTGGACCCCCCCATCTCTGCAGCTGTTTCACACAGCAGCCAAGTCCTGGCTTTGCAGGAGGGGAAGAGCCCAGATCAGCTGGGCTGGGGTCCCCTGGCAAGGCTTGGAGGTGGCACTGCAGGCAGCCCTGGGACAGAGGCAGCCTTGCCAGCAGACCCACTGTCCTTTATCATGGTCACTGGGCTCTGCTCCTCCCCTCCACCAGAGCGGTCAGCATCTGTCTTGTGCTAATTAAGAGCAGAACAATGACTGTTAATTAAAGGCCAGACTGATAGCAGCAGCCTGCCCAGCTCATCCCATGCCTGCCATCTCCATGTTCAAGGCAGGGAGGGAATAAAAGGGACATTTTTTTTCTCCCTGATTGCTACCTGGCTGCAACATGCCTGAGGCAGCTCCCAGGGAGGGGAGAGATGCCCCCCTCACTTTGTGTAGGAGTTGGCTCTCAGGGTTGGGGGGTGAGAGCTGCTTGGCCTCCAGAGGTGCCTCCCCACCTATGCAATGCTGAAGCCAACTCCTCTCCTTGAGCATCCAGGCCCTCTCCTCACCTGAGGACACAAGATGAGGGAAGCTTTCTTGTGGCAACAGGACACAGACATGGGCATTGCTGCTGTCCTTCCACCCTAGCATAGAGCTTCCCCTGGCAGCTGGCACTGCACCTCCCAAAAGCCACTGAGTGCTAAAAGCACTCAATACCTTCAGCATTCAGTAGCAGGGCTCTCCAGGTTAGCAGCTGGAGGGTCAAACCCCTCTGTCCTCCCAGTATTTCCCTTCTGATCTTGCCCTGGTTTATATGCATCAGCTACTTGCTGTCCACATTTCCTTGCTTTGTGTAGGTGATGGAGGAAGCAAGAGGTAGGTCCCTCACCTATAGCCTTCTGTCTGACACCCAGTGTGACCCCAGGCCAGAGAAACCAGCATGCACCTCTCTGCCCAGGTCTCTAGAAGGGAGCCTGCAACCCAACCACACATCCCTTCAGCCCTGCAGAACCACCCCTGCCTGAACACTCTTGCACAGAGGTAGGAAATACCTGAGGATCTCAGATGCATCTTCCCTGGGAGGTTTCCAGCAGCCCCTTCCCCTGCAAGCAGTCTTCTAGCACCAGAAAACTCCCAGCTCTCTTCTATTTATAGCTTCACACACCAAGTTCCATTCCCTTTTAATTAGCTGATTCCCTCTCAATCAGCCCAGAAGAGGTGAGGGGTAGCTGGAGCTGCCTGATGCTACCAGACCAGTACTGGGTGTTCTGTGGTGTGGTGGGCACTGCAGTGCTGGGAACCAGCTCCCTGGAAAGCCTGTGCCCCCCTGCCAGCACCTGGGAGAGTGAAGGCAAGGATGAGCAAGAGGAGGGAACTTTTCCATCCTCCATCTGTGGGGGTTTCCAGCAGGCAGCAGGGAAAGGGTTGGTGTGAGGGCTCTGTGCTGGCTCCATGGGTTTTTGTCCCCTAATAGTGACAATGTGAGGTTATTTGAGGACATGGCAGTGATTCACATACCAAAGTATAGCCTCAAGCTACCAAAACTGCATCTGAATGCTTCTGGCCTGGCTTGGTTTGGGTGTTTGTGTTTATGTCTATTTGTAGCACAGAGAAAAATCAAAGCTCTGGGCTTTGCTTGTCGCTGAAGCTCAGTGACCAGTTGGGTTAGGCTCATGTCTCCAGGAAGGCATCAACAGAGGTCAAAGTTGGTGCTTTGTTGCTGTATTTTAGTTAGGTGACTTGTGCAAATGCAATTTGCTGGTGCACTGTCAGCCCTGCAGTGCCTGGGGCAAGAAGTCTTCGTGCACCCAGTGCTCCTCACCAGCCTGATGTGCTTCTTACCCAGCACAAGGGCAGTACAGTTCCTTCAGCTGGAAGAACAGTTTCCCAGGCAGGAGACGTGTCCTGCTTGGGGACCTGGCATTGTCAAGGGGAGCCTGGCTATGGGGGGACCACTGAGGGTGTTGGTTATTTCTACTGACAGCACACTGGGGTGGGCTGGGAGCACACTGGACCCAACAGCATCTTGAAAAAGTAAAGAAATAGCTGGAAAAGAAGAAAAGAGTACAGTTGGGTCAAATTCCCTGAGCAGGGACAAGTCATGTAACCACTGGGAGAGCCAGGGCTGGGCATGGTGTTTGCAGGAGCACTGAGGCAGGAAGGGACCTTGCGGAGGGCAGGGGCACCAGGAAGATGCTGATGGACTTTGGCAGAGGAGGAGCAGGTCACTAGACATGAGGCAGGCCCAGGAGCAGCCTTGAGGCAGCAGGGAGAGGAGAAGCCCCAGGCCCAGTGGGGAAAACTCTGCTGTGGTGTGGAGAAGGGGAAGGAGACACCTCTGTGAACAGGACTTGCACACCACAGCCTCTGAGCTCCAAGTGTATCTCCCACAATGGCAAACAAACACAATTGCACCCTATTTTACATGGCCAAACCAACAAACCGTGAGGGATTTTTAAACTTCTAAATCTGGGGTTTGGGCCAGATCAGAAGGAAATCCTGAAAATCCACCTGACTTTGCAATGCCAAGCAATTCCTCTACAGAAACAGCACGTTTTGCTGGGAAAGGAGTAAATTGTTTTGGTGGTGTCAAAACACAGTACTGTAATTTAACTTTTTATGTACAAGTCAAAATGAATCATTCACTCTCTCTAAATGCTGTGTTTAAACCTCTGAAATATTTGAAAAGCCCTTTTTTTTTGACACATCTGTCAGATATCATCAAACTCAGCCTGGCTGTGAACAGGGAGATGCTCCTGGCAGCTCCAGCCACCCAGATGGGTGGGAAAGCCCTGGCCAGAGTGGCCACAGGGGACAGGGCAGCAAACACAAAAGGCCATCCATCCATCCATCCATCCATCCATCCATCCATCCATCCATCCATCCATCCAGTGCAGGGCTCTTCTTTGGGCCAGCACCAGTTCCCCACCCCATCACAAAAATGATGTGATCAAGACAGTGGTTTCATTATTTATTTTTTTTTTCCTGACTCAGGTCTGATGCTTGGGGTTCTTTTTGGGAAAGGGGGGTGAAATTAACCCCTCAAGGGAACTGAGGGGGTCTGCAGCATGCAGAGCTGGTTTCGTATGACAGCCCTGCTGCACTGCTTATTTTGGGCAGATCCTGGGCATGGTTTGCAGCTCTTTCTCTGTTTCTCAATGTGCCCACACAGAAAATGATCTGTAATCATTAATGAGTGGGCTGTTTCCTCCTTCAGACACAATTAGTGGGCAGGGTCCGGAAAAATATTCCTCAATCTCATTTCCTTCAGAGGATGCTCTTGAGATGCTGGTACCGCCCGGGAGGAGCCAGGGAACAGCCACTGCCCAGAACAACCTTCCCCATTCCCCAGGGTAGGAGCACACCCCTCAGCTGGCTGGTTACTGGTGAGCCATGTCATCACTTGGGTGGCTCTGCCACAAGCAGCTTTTGGTCACCGCTGGGGACAGTTCTACACACATCCAGGGTCAGGGCTTTGGGGAGCAGCAGCTCTTCAGAGAGCTGAAGGGCTGTGTGGAGGGGAGCTGTGGATTTACACTCAGGAAAGCTGGAATAAATCAAAGCAATTAAAGTGCAAATGAAGCTTTAAGCAACACGGCAGCCTAACTACCTGGGCAGCTCACTGTGCATCCTCCTGCCTCGCTCGCTCCCTCTTTTATTTATAGACAGAATTCAAATCCCTTAAATAATTTATACTCATTTGCCAGGTAGGGCCAGGGCTGGGGAAGCTCCTGCTGGCATTAATGAGGTTGTGTTTTGACAGTGGCTCCACAAGCCCTCTGGGCTTGCCTGCGGCCGCTGGCTCCACAGGCTGACAGGTGGGTTTGGTGTGGGTGCACGGGGGTGCCGGTGGCTCCCTGCACCCACCCAGCTCCTGGGTGCTGTGTCTGGTGTTGTGCTGGGTGATGCTGGGCACAGGCAGCGAGAGGAGGTGAGGGAGGATGCAGGAGGGCACTGGTGGTGGGTGGCTGTGGGTTGCAGATGCTGGCTACAGCAGAGCCAGCTGTAATTAATCACACCACAATGAGCCACCAGCACTGCAGTGGAAAGCACAGTTTAATTTTCTTCCAAGCTGCCTGGGCTGGTGGTGGAGCAAGGCTGTGACCCCGTCCTGTGGTAACCACAGGTGCTTTATAACAGCTGAAAGGGCTGAGAAAAACAGGTACAAGACCAGGAAATAACACCCCAGCAGAGCAGAGGCACCACAGTAACACAGGCAGGAGCTGGCTGCACATTTTCCCTCAGAGCCAGAGGGAGCTGGGCAGAGATGAGGGTGCAAACCCTACACCTCAGTGGTGTTTGTACCTCCCTGCAGGACCTCTGAGTCTCTCCAGGAAACCAGAACCCCCACACACATTCCCAGCACAGCCTCTCCTGCTGCTGTGGTGTTATTGAGTGCCTTTGCTCACTCCAATGCAAGCAATGGAGCCGTTTGTGCAGGACAGTGGTAGAGGAGGATATGTAGTTATGGATTGGATTGTGTCCCAGGGAGGAGGTCCACAGTTGCCAAGACTGAAGAAGCACTGCAAAACCTGCTCCTGGGAGCCCTGGCACTGAGCAGAATGCAAAGGCAGCTAGATGCCTTCCCATAGGAAGCTGCCAGTCTGGCTCACTGGCATCCATAACACTCTGAGCTCATTATGTTCAGGTGAGCTACCTCTTATTTACAAGATTTCCTGCAGGAAGAAAAAAAATCAGAAAATTACTTTTCTAAACAAACCTTTGCCTGGGATACAGCCTTGTGGCTCTCTGACATGCCTGCTTTCCTGTGCATCCAACACGTCTCTCAAGTGGTTTCTGAATGTACTGTCAAATGCAGTCATTTAAAAACTATGAATCAGGATTCCCCAGAGTAATGGTTGTTTTAAAAATACCTGCTTTCTTTAATAGTCCTCTGAGGAGACTTTTGCATGCCCCCTCCCTGGTGGGATGGTTACATGTCACTCAGGGGGCAAGCCCTGCTCCACAGATAGGCAGAGTCCTCCAGATTTCCATACAGATTTCCTCCAGATTTCCACTGGGGCTGCAAGAGGCAGGGAAAATATCAGCTCTTACCCAGCTGGAAAATGATAATAAGAGCTTGCACCGCAGCCCATGCTTGGAAACTGTTTGCAAAAGGCAAGAGAGGAGCTCACCCTGGGTTATACAGGATTAAACCCAAGAGAAAGCATCACTCGAGCCCTGTGATTCAGCTCAGCCTCACGAGCCCCTTCCTCCACTCCAAAAGGTCACTTTAACAAATGATCATGTTTAGCAAACCCATCCCAAGCTGCAGTGAATCATTCAGGAGCAGATGGGAGGGAAGAATCCACCGACCGAGCATATTTTTTTCTGAAAACTACCTGCTTGGCACTGGAGGTGAAAGACTTGTCTGCTTGTGGTTGTAAACACCATGAATTAATATCATTCAGTGCCCTGGGTATTCACCAAGAGGCAGGGTATGTTTTTTCTGTATGTTTTCATGTAGGCATGAGGACAGCTTGGGCTGGGAGCATGAGCCCCCCCCCCACCCCAGCTTTCCCAACTACAAAGCTAATGCCCAGGAGCAGAGGGGCATGATTTACAAGCAAGCTGCTTCCTAAGCTTAACGTGCTGCCATGCACCCACTGCCCTTTAAATAACTGCTGTCTTTTGAAGGCACACATACGTATGGGGGAAAGAAAAAAAACACCATTCCCTCCTGAAAGACCTAATTTATCTGGAATTATCCATCCTTGGCTATAAATCCCCTGTAAAACTTGGCATGAGTTTAAAAGCCATTACAGCAATGACTGTATATTTTCAGCCCAATCCTCAAGAAAGAAGAAATTGAAGCCCTAAACCAGCAGCTACAAGACATGGCAGAGCTGTGCTGCTGAGAGAGGGGCTGCAGAGTGTCTCTTGCCTGGGAAGTACTGTTCAAAGGTGATCATTAATCCCTCCCCATTGTTTTCTGTTTCTGCCTGAGCAATTCCTGCTCAGAAATTAACATGCCAGTTTTCCCACCTGTGTATGAGTCTAGCAGTGGACTCAGATGAGCAATGTGGGGGTTGTGGTTGGGGCAGCAGTTTTTAAGGCCCCTGCCACCATATGCTAAGCATCACTTCCTCACCTGCCACATCCTTTGGGAGCCAAGGCTGGTAAATGCATCCCTGGTGTCCACCTACTCAGGCACACGTTGGGAGTGGATGTGACTCAGCTGGCTTCCCACTTCTTCTTCTTTGTTCTTCTCTCATTGAGGCAGGAGGGACTCCAGCTTTTATTCAGATGAGGCCCCATAAACATAAATAGCTGCAATAACTGTCCCCATGCAAAGTAAGGCAGGTTTTTAATGGCTTGTAATTCCTTAGGCTTGGCTTTTTCCCTTGAACCTCCAGCCCTTCCTTTCTCCCAGGTTAGTGTGCATGTCCAGGTTAAGCCAGCCTGTGGGGAGCAGAGGCAGTGCCACCAAGTCTCTCCAACAGCTCCCAGTGGGATCTCACCATGGGTACATCTGGCTGTGATCATCATCCATCTCCTCCACTCTGTGTGAGCAGGTTGACAACTCTCTTGAGTGCACTGGGATCTGTTCACATCCCGGGAGCATGGTCCCTGCACGAAGAAGATGAATAAATGAGGGATGCCAGCACAGCATGGTGGGAACAAGCTGTGGCCACGAGCAGATGTGCTGGTGAAAAAAGGTGCTGGGACCTCATGCTGCCCCATGCACAGCTTCATTACCTCTTCCGTTCTCATGCCAGGACAGCTGAAGTCCCCCATCCAGGACACCCTGGGCTATGTTTGTCCCCAAGGAAAAGTGGTTCAGCCTGAAGCCACACACAGGAAAGGATGGTGGGTGCCTCAGCAGTGGGATGGTGGCTGGTGGGGGCTTGGCTCATGCCACAATGTGGTGGGAGCTGGGGTGGGCTGTTGTCCTTGCCTTCCCATGGCTGGCACGTGGAGGGTCCCTAACATCCATTCTCTGCCATCTTTTCCAGGGATGGACAGATGCGCACGCAGCTGGAAGTGGCAGGAGCATGGCACAGCCCCGTGGGGATAGGTGTGAAGGTGCTTCCCTGTGAGGACACAGCAGGACATCCCAGAAACTAGAGGAGCGTGGGGTCTCACTCGGAAGAGAAGAGCTCCCCTTCCTGCCCTGCTGCCCGTCACCTGCCCTGCTTCCAGGGATCTGCACCAGGATCTGGGGCTCCGAGCCGGGAGGTGCAATAGTGCCATAGGATCACTGGAGAGCCTGGCAACGATGGGGGACCCACCAGGGAGGAGGGACATCCCTTCAGGAGGCCCTGCACGCCTGTGAGCCCTGGCTGCTTGTCCAGAGGGTGCTCGGGGCGGGGGGCAGGAGCGCGGTGCTCGCAGGGCACAGCGGCGAGGGCAGAGCGGAGCTGCCAGCAGAGCCACTGCTCCTCTGGGGACCTCTTCCTGGGGCTGGGGCACGGGGCAGCCCCTGGTCCCCGAGCTTGCTGTGGATGTCCCCTCGTGCCCCACCAGCAGGACTGCTCCCCTAGTGCTGCTGGCGTGGAGGGAGGGCCGCTGGTCTCACCATGGTGCTGCCGCCGCCCGACAAGCGCCACGTCTGCCTGACCACCATCGTCATCATGACCAGCATGGCCTTCATGGATGCCTACCTGGTGGAGCAGAACCAGGGGCCCCGCAAGATTGGAGTCTGCATCATCGTGCTGGTGGGGGACATCTGCTTCCTCATCGTGCTGCGCTACGTGGCGGTGTGGGTGGGGGCAGAGGTGAAGACGGCCAAGCGGGGCTACGCCATGATCCTGTGGTTCCTCTACATCTTCGTCCTGGAGATCAAGCTGTATTTCATCTTTCAGAATTACAAAGCTGACAAGAAGAACCTGGAGACGGTGGCCAGGAAAGCCCTGACCCTGCTCCTCTCCATCTGCGTGCCGGGGCTGTACCTGGTGCTGGTGGCCCTGGACAGCATGGAGTACATACGGACCTTCCGGAAGAAGGAGGACTTGCGGGGCCGCCTCTTCTGGGTGGCCCTTGACCTGCTGGATATCTTGGACATCCAGGCCAACCTGTGGGAGCCACACAGGACTGGCCTGCCCATCTGGGCGGAGGGGCTCATGTTCTTCTACTGCTACATACTTCTCCTGATCCTGCCTTGCGTGTCCCTCAGTGAGATCAGCATGCAAGGGGAGCACATCGCTCCACAAAAAATGATGCTCTACCCCGTCCTCAGCCTGGTCACCATTAACATCGTCACTATCTTCATCCGGGCCATCAATATGATCTTGTTCCAGGACAGCAGGGTCTCCACCATCTTTATTGGCAAGAACATCATAGCAATTGCCACCAAGGCGTGCACCTTTCTGGAGTACAAGCGGCAGGTGAAGGAGTTCCCCCAGAACGCCATTGCCCTGGAGCTCCAGCAGAACTCCCTCTCCCACAATCAGACCATCCACAGCACACGGGGCATCCCCCACGAGCCATCGCCCACCAGTGAGATCCTGGACACATGAGGGATCACCCCCAGCCCAGCGTTGGTTCAGATAGCCCCGTGCCACACGGAGGAGGGAGGCTGCTCCCTTGCTGCACAGGGCCAGCATGATGGACAAATCCCGGCAGCGAGGGCTCTTCTAGGCACAAAACACCGACCACGGTTTAATTGAGCTATGGAGTGTCCCCTAGATGTCTTCATCTCAGGTATAACCCTAGGTGTCCTCCAGACAAACCAAATGAACTTGCAAAGGACCTGAACCAGCTAACCCTGTCTCTCCCTCCCTCCACCTTCTCCCCTCCCAAGCAAAGACCACTAATGTTGCAATGTCCCTTTTTACTCCTTGAGCACCTCACCTTTCCTCTAAGCCTGGAACGAAGATTTTGTTACTGGAGACCTTTTTATGGAGTGGGGACAGGGGCATAGGTGTACAGGTTGGGAGGGGGGTACATTTGAACCAGTAAACCCTGTGATTGTAGATGTCTCTTATCTCCAATGGTTGTGTTTACAGTTTCCTATTTATAACGGCTCTGGGGGCTCCAGGGCTGCCCCAGGGGCCAGTGTCCTTGAGATGGGTCAGGGTGGGCAAGAGCAGCAGCCCTGCAGTGAGGAGCAGGGCTCCAGGGAGCAATATTTGCCGAGCGGAAGCCGATCTAAGGCTGGTGGCTGGTGTATGTCATTCCCTTGGAACAACTCAGCACAATATTTCTATTTCTGAAGGGTCTCTCTGTCTCCCACCACCACCACCACCACCGCTGCCAGGCTCCCTGCCGGGTCCCGCCGGCAGCGCTGCGGGCAGGCACGGGCACCAGGGAGGGCTCTGGCACAGGGATGGCAACGATGCATCTCACTCTGGCATCAGGAGTTTACAAAGAGGGCTGCTTTCTGCAGCTACTGTATTTTTAAAATAAAATATTGGGGGAAAAAAAGGAGAAAAAAAACAAACCACAACAACAACCCAAAACAAAACCACCACCACAACAAAAATCCCAACTCAAAAAAAGAAACCCAGGGAGCCGGGAAGGAGGTGCTGCCCTGGGCAGGCAGCTGGGCTCAGGGGTGGGCAGGGGTCTTCTCCGCTGGCGTGTGTGGTGGCAAGGGGCTCAGCCAGCCACGGGCAGTGGGGTGGGGGGCGAGGGCCAGTCGGACAATAAAAGCCCCCTGAGAGCGATGGCTTCTGGTGGTCTCATTTCTGCCAGTGTGGGGAGGGAGGGGGGCAGCTCCCACACAGCTCAAATCCCTCCTGTACCCACCTCTCCGGGGGGGGGCTGTGCTCCTCAAGTGGTGGGCACAGAGAGCAAAGGCATCATTCTTCCAGTGGGAAGGCAGTCCTGGGGTCTTGGGCACCTCTCAGCTGCCTGCACCTGGGGGGAGGAACAAGAAAAGCAGAAAAGCTGTCTTTGAAACACGCTGAAAGGGGATATTTTTGCTTTTTCTAAACTGAACATTTGATTTTGAGGAGATAGAATAAAAAATGCCTGATGCTGTTTACATTTCCCTTCCATATTTTCTCCTGACTCTGCTTCCCGGATTTGACCTAAATCCACAAACCATTTTAGCCTCCATCTTTTCAGCCCATCGTGATCTGTCCAAAACATTTCACCCAGCCCTGATTCAGCCTTCCAAATTTAGGACCAGCCCATCACAGCCCTGCCAAACTCTCTTTGGCCCCCACCTGCCAGCCAGAGATGACTTGGAGGGCAGGGATGTTCTTTACCAGGAATAACTCCACTGAGAAATAAAACAAAATCTTTGTTGACAAAAGTGAGTTTGCCGTAGGTTTGCCAACTGGAAAAGTTTTTTCCTTCTTTTCCTCAGAGAACATGAGAGGGAGATGGCAGATGATTTAAAAGGTATTAGCAGAAATTAATTCAATTGCTATATTATTCTGGAATACTTATGGAATTGCATATTACATCTCTACTGGTGCTATTAAAATACATGTGATTAACATCTGTACAATTAACTGCCAAGTATCTAATAATGTTCTGCCAGTCTTTCAGCTAATTAATTTATGAGCTTTTGTGTTACAGCTCTTCTCCAGAACTGAGCAGAGGAAAAGGTGCAGGTGCTGGAAGCACAGTGCTGTGGTGCTGGGACATGGCACCGGGGCAGTGCCCAGCATCTGGCTGCCCTTGCAGCAGTATTTTATGCTGGAGACAAAATAAAATTACCCAGGTAAAGCAGGTTGGAATAAGTCAGTATTACCTTGAGCCTTATCTGCTGCTAAGGTTGCCTGGAGCAATGTCTGGCCACATTCCCTTCTTGGAGGCTGCATGAAACAGGAATTGTGCTCTATGGTCCTGGTGCCATGACCTGCCAGTAGGCTCAGGAGTCCCCACAGCCTTTTCCCTGGGGCTTTGAGGCCCTGCCTCCTCCTGCTGGCAAGGGTTGTAGTGGTTGTGGAGAGGGGTGTCCTCAGGGAAGGGCTGCCCTGCTCAGGAGCAGAGAGGTCCTGGAGGTGACATTCCCTGTGAGGCACCTGAGCTGCTCCGCGGGGAAGGGAGGGAGGGAGAGAGGAAGGGAGGAGAGGGTTTTCTCCTCTTCTGCTCCTCAGCATCCCCCAGGGGCTCTGTGTGCCTGGTGTTACTTACTCAGCAACACAACCCTTCCTTGCCAAAGCCACCTTGCAAGCAAAGCGTTGGGAGCCGATCCCTCCACAGCAGCCCCTGCGAAGGCTGGGAAGCAGGAGAGGGAACAGCCCCCTGGGAAAGGCAGTGAGTGCCTCTGGGTGGGGGAGAGAACCACAGCAGCCAGCAAGGAGCTCGGACATGGTGCAGCAATAGGACCACTCTCAAGAGCTCCTTGCCTGGTGCTTGCTGAAGCCAATGCAAGCTGCCACCTCCTCCCCAAAATCCAGCCCTGCCCAGCAGATCCGAGAGCCCTGGGAGCCACGAGACCAGCAGGAGAGCTGGCACTGTGGTGGTGATGGCTGTGCAGGGTGATGGACTCCCAGCCTGGCTGTTTGTTAGGGGAAGGTGATATTTTGCTGCAGGCAATGAGAACTAAAGGAAACAATTAAAGCTAAATAGGCTGGAACTGAGCAATTTTTCAGCTCTCTGCTGAGAAGGTATGCTGGGAAAAAAGCTCCTTTGTGAAATGTGAAATCCTCCTGGCAAGATATAGATTGCTGAGGCAAAAGCAGCACAACAATAATGCAGAAGAAGGGGTGCACCTTCCCAGCCCTCCAGTGGCCCACCTGTGGGGGCAGCATCCCTCGCTGCCTCTCAAAAACCAGGTGACAGGCACAAGGGAGCCTTTGCCTTTGGCAGGGAGAGGCCAGTGGAGCTCAAGAGCCTGACTTCTGCTGTCCTACCAGTTACCAATCTGGTGGGGAGTGGTGAAGTGAACACCTCCTTCAAAACTAAGCAACAGCCCCCGGAGGAGCCAGGTCCACCCTGGACCTTGCAAGGGACACCAGAGCACTCTGGAGCTGCAAAACCTGAGTCTGTCTGATCATTCCTGCCAGGCTGGTCCTAAATGGCAGCAAATTGTTCCAGTCCTGCACAGCCACAGACAACCTGCCATCGCTCCTCAGGCAGTGGGGATGGACTGGACTGAACCCACCCCCCTCCCAAGCACTGCAGAGCTGCAGAAGAGGAGTTCACAAGTAAGTGGAGCAAAGCAAGCTGTACCAGGCTGCTGCAAAGCACAGAGCCCAGACAAGTCCATCTGGGTCCTGGTTCCCTTGCCAAACACTTGGATGAAGAGGCAGCAATGGCCTCGTGCTGCTGCATGCCCAGCTCTGGCTGTGAGAAGAGCCTGGAACCAGATATTGTGTCCCAATAACCTCCAGGAGGGCCCTGTGGTCAGGCCACTTTTCTGCATCCTGCTGCCACCCAGTGCAGCCCCATGCACTGTCAACTCCAACCATATGCAAGTAAGTAATTTTTTTTTTTTTTTTCTTTTGCTTAGTCTGAGTTAATTTTTTGAGCAGAGGGAGTCTGAACATTCCTGCCAATAACTGTTTTCCTCTGGCCTGCCCCAGATGCACTGCACTTTTTTAACCAATGCTGCAATAAAAAATGAAGGGCACGTGTCCAGAGCACTGTAAGAGCAATTACTGCCCTCTGAAATTCCTCCTGCCCAGGCTCTGTGGCAAAAGTTTGAGTTTCTCATTAATTTAATCCTAACTCTGAATACCCTGGACTTTTCAGCTGTGTCTGGTTTTTAGGTCTGGTATCCTTGAAGGATAATATCAATTTAAGTTACTGATTCAGTCTTGCTCATTTAATTTCACCTTAATAAAGATTTTATGTGGTTTTGACATGTTCACTGTCTCAAATGCATTGACACTGCAGCCCAAAAGAAACATTATGACCATAATGGTTCAGGAAGTATTAAAAAGACCTTGGCAAGGTGTATCGATTGCCCTCTTTGACAGTTATTTGAGGACAAAGACCAGTGGTAGGGAAGAGTGAGTACTGCAGTTTGTTTTTATATGAGCTTCCCTGATGGCACAGCATTTAATGTGTGGGAAAGGCATTTGCAAACATACCTCTGTGAGTTCTTCTTTGGGATGTGGAGAAACGATGGTCCTGTTGCTGGGTTCTTGTCAGGCACGGGATTTCCAAGGAAAAGTGCTGTGGAGAGAGAGCAGAAAAGTCACCTCCAAGGAAGGGGCATCCAAGAGGAAATAAACAAGTGAAGGAGATGCTGAGGTCCTCCCCACTGTTGTATCCCAAAGGAAAAGGCCACAGGCTGACCGTGGCTCACTGAGGACTCACTGTAACACATGGAGGGAAATGGTGAATCATCTTCTGAGATCTGTCCTTACATCTGAGGGCTTCCCCAGCACCTCTCCCCAGCTAATGCACCCTCAACATCTGCGAAAACGCAAACACGTTAAGGTTCTCTAAGTGCAACAGAGATAAAAATTAGTAGAATGATCCATTGGCAGAGGGAGGAATATTATGGAAGGGGAGCATAACTAGCACCTCGTGGCCCATACTTGCACACAGGTATGCACCCCATGCAGCCACCTGCCCAACTGCTAATGGGAAGATGGTTTGAAAAGGCAGGTTACTAATTGCAACCAATCTCCTCCAGCCCAAGCAAGGGTGATCTTTTCTTCAGGGAAGCCATGCACCCAGGAAGAAAACTGTCTGCAGCAGAACAAGCACATCTCTAGTGGTTGGTGTGGGCTCTGCCTCTGTGCCAGCCCAGTGTGTGGGTGCAGGAGCCAGTGCTGGGCTCCTGCTTGGCTTTTGGGTAGGGCAGAAGGAAGGGGGTGTCCCAAAAAGCTGGTAAACAAGATATATGCAATGAGGGGACTGGCCTAGACTGAGGTCCAAGGAAGGGCCTTCCTTCTTTACCCAGACCAACAGACCAACACTTTGGGCCACAAGGCCAGCAGACATGGAGTCTGCAGGTCACGATAGCCACAAACCCCCTTCCTAGAGCCTTTACATTACCACAGCTGAGTGATCACCCTTGCCTTGGTCTCCAGGCCCCCCCAGTTCTCCAGATCTCACCCATCATTGGCAGGAGCTCATGGGGCTGAGGATGCTGAGAAGCAGAGCACGGTGCCTTAAGCATGCCAGGCACATCCTCCTGCACCCAGGTGGGCCATGCTGGCCGGCAGCTCAGCTCCCAGGGCTTTGCACATGAAGCCTGCTCTGCCCAGCAGAAAAAAATACCTCGAGCAGAAAAAGGCACTGTTTCCCTTTTTTTGCACTACTGCCAAGGAGAACTTAGTATTCAAAAACTGTTTTCAGATGTTTCACTTCACAGCTGGTGAATGAACTTGGAGAACTCAATAAACCTCTTTGTGAGAAATTATCTCTCATTATTCTCTCTGGTGAGGCTGGCACCTGGAATAGCATAAATCTTTACCTGCACATACCAGGAGACAGGGGAATGGGCCATAGGCAGTAAGCATGTTATACTGGGAGAATCCCAAATGCTAAATAAAGAATAAATCCTCATAACATTTTCCTCCTGGGAAGAGGATATCAGCACTTGGAGGAGACAGATCCTTCATAGAAGGGTTTCTAGCAGGAAATAGGGCAGTACAAGGGCCTCCAGCAGCCTGTAGCCATTTTGGGGGAAACCTCTCCTCCTTTCCATCAGAAATTTCAGGAGATGTCCAAAAGCTTTAAATGGCACTGCCCTCTCAGGAGCAAACTGCTCCACGAGGACTGCCAGCTTGCATCATGCAGCCTCATCCATTCCAGCTAGGAATTAAAACGTGGGGCTCTGTCCTCCGTGGCTCCCTCAGGGACGGGGCATTTTGCATCAGCAAAGGTGCAGGGCAAAGGCTGGAGCTGGGAGGCAGAGCTGTGGTTGTGGCAGAGGCATCAGCCACTTTGCCCACATGGGAAACAAATGAAAACATAAAAATGCAGTGGAGCAAATCTGTGACCACAACCACCACACTGTGCTGGAAAGGGTATTCAGTCCATAATTTAAGAGTTGTCTTTTATTGATGCCTAATGTCCCATGACTAGTGTCCAATGAGGAGCAATTAAGCATTTGCTTAGATAAAATGTCTGTCTTCAAGCAATAACCAGGCAAAGGCTTTTCTACCATAATGTCAATATATGATTTTGTACCATGGATATAAGTGTGTCATAAAAATCCCTCTGCTCCCATGTAGTGGCTGCCTTCTCCCTGCTCCTGGCATGTCTCAGTGGCTCTTTGCCTGCTGGGGCTACCAGGGCTGTGGAGCATGGCTTGGCTTCCCAGCTTGATGGTAGCCAGGCCTGAGCTCAGCCTGCCATGGTCCTGCAGATACCGCCAGCTGACAGGCTGCAGCAAAGCTCTGAGAGCCATTCAGAAAGGATAAAATCATACAGCTCCAAAATTTAATAATAGGAGCCCCAGCAATCCCACAGATACATTTAATGGTGACCACTTAGAACCCTGCTGGCTGGACTGTAACATTTGATGAGAAGCTGAATAATATGCCAGTCTTTCTCAGGCCCTGCAGGATGGAGAGCAGCATGTCAGCCCTCTCCACCTCTGCGTGGGAAGGAGCTGGCTCTGCTCTGCCTCATGAAGTCTCACAGTCTCACAACTCCCAAGCACAACACAGTCAACAGGCCCAGCATTTTCTGCTGGGAACACGATGCCACCAGCCCACTTGTCCCCTGCAGCCTGTGCCACCCCTGCTTCAGGCTGTTGGGGCTTCTGAGCATCACTTCCCCTGGCTGGCTGTGCCCTGCAAGATCCTCTCTCTGCTGCCTCACACTTCTGCCAGGCACCTTCCAGGGGCTCCACCTGATGGAGTTCTTCCTTTATTCATTTTTTCTTGAAAGTAGGAAATTACATCCATACTATTATGTGCAAAGAACATGAGCACTGCAGGGTTCAGCATTTAAAAGGCAGTAAGTCCTCACAGGAACTGTGTCTGTGCCATCCTAACACAGGCACTGTAAATGTGCTTTGATTTTTGTTTTAACAAGAGCAGTGCCAGGTTCAGGGCATATGGACTTGCAAGGGAAGGGATGTGCTTTAATAGCTGGCTCTGTTCTTCTTTCCCAGGTTCTAAAGGGGTGCTGGAAAGGTTGCCAGTGCCTGTGGTCAGCTAATATCTGGGGCCTTGCGGAGAGATCAGCAGTGGCTCTGGGAATGCCCTGGCTGCAGCAGGTCTCCTTGCTTACAAAGCCAACCTGGGCATCTGCTTTTGTCAGGACCAAGCTTACACAACAAGTTTCTGATATCATAGAATCATAGAACTATTCAGGTTGGTAAAGACCCTTGGGATCACCAAGTCCAACCATCATCCCTACTCTACAAAGTTCTCCCCTAAACCATATCCACCAACACCACATCCAAATGACCCTTAAACACATCCAGGGATGGTGACTCCACCACCTCCCTGGGCAGCCTGTTCCAGTATTTAATCCCTCTTTCTGTGAAAATTTTTTTCCAAATGTCCAGTCTAAACCTCCCCTATTGCAGCTTGAAGCCCTTCCCTCTTGTTCTGTTGCTAATTACCTGTGAGAAGAGACCAGCACCAACCTCTCTACAATGACCTTTCAGGTAGTTGTAGAGACTGATGAGGTCTCCCCTCACCCTCTTTTCCACATTAAACATTCCCAGCTCCTTCAAGCGTTCTTTATAAGATTTATTCTCTAGGCCCTTCACCAGCTTTGTTGCCCTTTTCTGTACTCACTCCAGCACCTCGAGATCTCTCTTGAGTTGAGGTGCCCAGAACTGGACACAACACTCCACGTGTGGCCTCACCAGTCCTTTTTTTTCCCAAACATCCTGTGCAAACCACCCGAAGGCCCCTTTCAGGCTTCCAGTCTTTCCTTGGAAGAAATCCTGCCCCCATCCTGCTTAAGCCTTGCCAGGATGCCCATTTAATCACTTATTTCCCAAGCAGCTTATCTAACTCATCTCCTCCAGCCTGGGCCTCAGCAGGGCGGGTACCCAGAGGCAGGCTGGCCCCAGGAGGGGTGAGATGCACCTGCACAGTTATCCACAGGAGCAAGCTTGGCATTTAATTTGCTGCAGCACCGAGTGGGATTTAGCAAAGGATCTATGTGTAATTGTCAGTGCCTAAAGAACCTCTAAGTATGTCCTTTAACTCGTTCCTGAAGGACTCTTACTATTTTAATGAGCATCTCAGGAAAGAAAAGCTTTCTGTGGAACGTTAGCTTTGAGAACCAAAAGCAATCTCACCAACACACAATATCGAGTTTGATTGACAAGGCTGATACCTGTTAACCATACTGATTGACATTAATTAGTCTGCCAGCCTTTAATTGCTTCTGATCATGTCCTACATCACTCTGATTTAAAAATTAGTCCCATGCAAAAAAAAATCAATGCAGCAGGGGGTGGTTTGAGCAGATCTTGACTGGAGCTTGGGATTTCATGCTCAATGCCTTTGCTTATGGAGCATGGACAGATCTTTTAAGGGATATCACAGAGCAAGGCCAGGCAGGCCTTTCAGTAGCCTTTCAGCCTAATAGTTACAACAAACATCTCCTGCTTAAAGTAGTTTTCCTTCACAAGAACCCAATGCTAGAAGGGAGCAGCTATCCAGGCAAGGCCACGACAACAGCAGAGCTGCTGTGTTACAGAGCAGTGGGAGCAGGATGCAGGCAGGACCCAGCTGAGCATCTGATGGGACACAAGCAAGGCTGCCTCTTGTCCCTCAGGTCCCCATGGCCATCTGTAATCACAAAGTCTGCTTTGAGGCTGAATCAGGTCTCTTATCACAGACAGTCACCCACAGGAAATGAAGGGCAGTGCTGGAGAGCAGCCTTGGCCGAGAGAGAGGGGGGGAAATAGTCCCCATGGTCTCTGGGGAGAACAATTCCCTGGATCCTTGCAAAGCAAAGTAATTCTGGGGGTTCATCACCCCTTCCCTTCTTTTGCTGCGTACGAAGCAGAGCTGTGTGAAACCCCCAGTTCCCATGGCAGCAGCAGCAGCTCCCAGACCAATAAAAGCTGGGATATGATCACACTCTATTAGTTTGATAACATCATTTATAGTCGGCTTAGAACTGCATCCCAGCTAATTAAAAGGGAGCTGCTTGTGAAAAGCATGAGAGCAGAGAAAGGCAGAGAGGATCAGTGCCCTGAGCCCCGTGCCTCTGCAGCTGTCTTGTTGCTGAATGGCTTTTCATTTCCCTTTTCACATTGGAGTGAATTTCATCCATCACCAGAACCAAAGTGACTTGTGCCCCCAGTGAGAGCCCGATGCAATGAGAAAGCACCAAGAGAGAGGCGAGAGCCCTGTTCTCTACACCCAGTGTCATCTAGAGCTCCTCTTATCCTTAATTAAGCTGTTCTGTCTCCTGGGTTGTTCAGGGGCTCATGTTTCTGCGAAGCCAGGGGAAAGCAGGCAGCAGAAACACAGAATCCAGCCCAAATCCTCCTCCTCTTCCTCACTGCAAGCAGGCAAGGGAAGGGCAGCAGGGACAGCACTGGGCTGGCCCAAGAGCACTGGCTGAAGGGCAGGGGTTGCCCTGAGGGGCTTGTTTTTCAGGCAAACTATCCATCTGTGTGGAAAACAAACCACTGCG